>NC_135772.1:8108740-8380026 GCF_028453695.1 Augochlora pura
TTTTCCAGCCGTAGGTGGAAACATTTCTGTTTCCGTGCGTATGCCCATAGTGGCGAGGCCGCACACCAGAGCCACCCTCTAGGTGGCCTGGTTGATACTAGTACCCATCGATCCAACATCCGCTCCGTCACATCCGAAATATTTCCCATTTCGAATATCATTAAACCTTCAATAAATTGTTAATTATCAAAACCTCGTTGATTCCTCAATCCTCTCAACAAACGCGCCTTCGAGTGATCTGCGGCAATTGCGTACGCGGACTCGACGCACCACCCCGTGTGTCCCAAACAAAAAATCGCTGAGCTCAATTAATAAGAAAGTTATTTCTACATAATTTATACACCGTAGTTTATATTTATACACCGACTATAGTACAGAAAGAATTAGATATCACTATTAGGTTAGTGCATATGAAATATCGAATTTTTAAGTGTGCACATAAAACTGCATATTATTTTTCAAAAGCTATCGGTTTAATCAAAATGTACCCCATTTATTTCAATACACTTTTTACAACGCGAGTTTAAATCATAGATGTCTGTCTTCAAGAAATTCTGATTTTTCGGATCAATAATCTATAGTATGGAATTTTTCAGACTGTCTCCATTTACATACTGTTTAGCCCATAAAAACTACGCATGCGTCGTACAAAACAATTGCGAAATTAAATGAAGTAAAATATAAAATTTTATAAAATATAGATCTTTCGTCAACCGACTTTCACTATCTTAAACATTTGGGACAGTTTTTACGGGCTAAATAGTATATAAATGAAGACAGTCTGAAATAATCCATATCAGGCTTTATTAATTCTAAAGATCAGAATTTGATTAAGACAGGCATTTCTGTATTGAAATCTCGTTGAAAAAGGTATAGTAAAGCAAACGGGGCATATTTTAATTAAATCAACAGCTTTTGAAAAAAGATATACAAATTATATATTTACGTAAACATCCGACATTTCATATGCACCAATCTAATATTTTATAAGAAGTTGCATTCCTGAACAGTGCGTACAAACGCTGTTCTAATACACTGTATGTAAAAACGCCGAAGTCGCACGTAGCACAGAAGAATGTTGTGCTTTCGATAAGTGGTAGCAGGAAATTAATATTCAGTTTTCATTCGACTCGCGCAATCCGATTCAACGCGATTCAATACGGTTGTTCCGTCGTTCCATTCAATCGTTCTATATTAATCTCGACGTTGTGTTCCTCGGCGGACTGCCGGAACGAATCGCCGTAATTTACGACGTCGTAAATAATATTCTTACATTGGGAGGGCACAAATCACGGAATTATTTGTTGCTGGGAGGACTCTCGATTCAGGATATCGTACCGAAAACTCCACGTTTTTATTGTAAGTAAGCACGCTCGATGAAAAATAGCTTCGATGTCCCTTCGCAGGCTTCGCATTTTTTTGGGGATCGATGTAAATTACGACCTCCGTTTCCCATTAGAACGGCGAAATTAATCCAATGAATAGTCCACGGATTAAAACAGTAATTGCAAGAAAATTGTAGTGGAACTTCTTGATAATTCCTCGTACTCGAGCACCGTCTATTAAAACGTTGAACGTTTAAAATAGGTCGAAATAACTTTTTTTTATAATTGTGCTCAGCGATCTAAATCTGTTTAAGACGTAAGGGAGATTAGTTTACTTGACAATAGATAAAAACATATTTTAATAATACTTTTATATCCTAAATGCGATATTCTAAATACGATAAAAGATGAGTAACTAAACTATATTACAAAATTTGTGATAGATTGGATAATATTTGTGGAAGTCAAATATTTATTGTAATAAAAACGGCGAGATATCTAGATACATTCGGTATTGTCATTGATCCAGATAGCCTTGATAGATTTAGTGTTGAGAAATTAAGACACAACTTCGAAAGGTATAATATTGTAGAACAAACTAATGTACCGTCTTAGAATCATAATTACAGCCAAACGAAGCTCACCTAAATATTAGTCTAAGAGATAAAGTGCGTAGACAAGCTACAGATAAATTGTCTAAACAAGGTCCAGAATTTTCGCCAAAATAATGTAATATCCAATGAAGCCCTGACTGTGAGAGTTAAATAACCGAGTGGACATGATGTTTGGACAATAAAACAATTACTTAATTGCAGTGCCAATTGCACGTAGAACATATTTGGACGATACAAAATTGTGATATTGGATAATGGAGGTATTGCGCTAGTATCGCTTTGGAGCTAATTGTATGGTGTACCATGCCGCAAGATTTCTTGAACTGAAACGGGCGCGACGATGGAATTGTGTTAAACATCCGGATAATTGTAGAAGGCGGCTTAAATTACGGTTTCATTGAAGAGGAACATGGAACTTGAATGTGTTCCGATGAACAACCTGTATTGCGCCGATGTCGAATCTTTAATTAGTTGGCATTGTTTGGTTAGTTAGCGGGCAGGAACAGGATGGTGGTAACGGGAATGAAGATTGCCTGTCGTCAGCAAATTGCTGCCGCGAACAGCAAGCTTGTGTACCGAGTTAGGCGGAAGATATTGACTGGGAAACGGTTACTTCGGTCTCGGCTGTTCCAGCGAGACCACGCGTGATTGATCTCGATCCGCGTGATTGATCTCGATCCGTATGATTAGACCGGATCCTAAGCACACCATAAACTACGTGCGATTATATTTTCCTTTCCGCGGACGACCGTAAACGAGAGCGCAGTAAAGACGAGGGTGATAATAAATTCTTTCTCGCCGGGCTTTCTTGCTAAACGTAATAAAAAGCGCGGGCACAGCGTACACTAAAGCCACGCGTAAAGCGAATAATGACACTTGTTACGGTGCGTATTTCGCCATTTAATGGGATATGTTGCGCGGAGATACAATGCGCCGTCTGGCTCTGATTATTCGCGAGGCCTTGCCAGCCAGCGTTGGCTGTCAAATAGAATCAAAGTTTGTGGTCGGAACACCTGCAGCATTTAGGGAACATCGTGGACAGTCCTGCTGAAATTAACTTCCTCTAGTATATTTTTACGGAAATCTTTTGAAACTGTTCTAGAACTTTGACTCAGTAAATTCTTTTACTTGAAACAGTTTCACTTCGAAGAATCAAAATTGCAATATGGTATTACTAGGATTTCAGATTTTCTCGCAGAGAGTCAATCGTTGGTTTGCCAATTGTCTGACGTTCATAGGACTATAAAGTACTAATATACATACAATCATTTACTAATAAATTACGGTCTATGTTGCTATTTCTAAGGAACGTGTAAGTTATAAAATAATGTGTTACTAGTTGAATGTTTCCGGCATTAGACCGAATTAAACTGTTTATGGCAAGTCATTGCATAGGTGGATATTTAATCGACAGGTTTGAAGACCAGACCGAGGAAATCGTAATCTGAATGCGGCACGTAAAGACAGAAATTAATCACGAGAAGGGAGTTTCTCGCACCCTATATTCTGTGTAACCGTGTAGCGTGGGCGGAAGATAAAAGCATCCCGTTAAAACTCGTTATTTCCATAGACCCTCTCGACCACGTTTCGCTCGTACACGAAGGTACAAAACATTTTATTGTTTCAAAAGGGTGGCAGGAGATAGCTTTTTATGCGCATAGAGAGTGTTAAAGAAGCTGTCGGAGACAGGAAGAAGAAGCAACAAGAAAACCATTTCGGCCATCAATTTTTTTAACGCATTATCCGGCGTTAAAATATTTATTAGATACGACGCTGGATGGTCGGAGAAAAGATAAAAGAATGTGCGCTAATAGAAACAAAAATTTACTAGGAAGGATCATTGTGGCGATCACTGGACTGGTGATATTACATATTCACTGCGTTGTTGATATTGTAAAAAGGAAAGCAAAATGATTTTCCTTCATGCCAAATAAGAATGTTATTATACAAAATGCGAAAACAATTGAATTGTTTTTAATTGCTACGTATAATTTTTGAAAGCATTATGAAGTTCCTCCAGTAATTGTACAAATATTAGTTCAATTTATCTAAAAAGCATTATCGACAATTTCAAGTAAATTATGTTTGATTTTATAGTGACGAGATGAAAAGTTGATCTTTCTGACGTAATTATTTTGTAAGTTATAAATGAACGTGGCTCCACAAACGCGCAGTAAGATAAAAGATTACGTAGAAAGTGAACCACAATTTCAGTATTGGGAGCATGAAAACCGCTGCTCTTCCGGAATCGATGCATGAAGACACGGCTCTCTACAAATTTATTTTTTCTTTTTCGGCTGTTATTACAATATAGATTACGAGACCGCCAGAAAATTGCAGAGCACGTTGGAGAGGTGGCTATTATTCGGAATCATCGTACCGAACCATCAGAATACTGAGCAAGATGAATACGAAAGTATACGAACCCTTTCACCACAATTCGTAACAAACACGGGAGAAATTTCTGTTTCGCGGCACAAATTTATCTCAAGGAATGCGAAATAACACCGCCGAAAAGTTTCTTACTTCTTCACTGAAATTCCGTCAACAGTAATTTCCTTTAACGGTTTCTTTAATATTTCACCAGCGCATCTTCTATTTATGGCACGGAAACAACGAACTGCAGTTTAAAGCCGAAACTACTACTCCTGTCAATTGTAATAAATGTATTATATGTATGGGAGATTGGAGTTACTTGATACATGAGGTAGGTTGGTGTAGTTTCCAAACCACTACGTATTTGTGGTGGAAATTTTAAGTAGTTATGTAAAAAATTTATTTGAAGTTAAATTTTTGTTTAGTCATTCTAGGACAAGGTAATTTTATTTTATTATTCTGATTGTGGTCTATATTTTTTTGAAAATGATTTTATAGAATGACTTCCTGTAGGACAGTTTGACACCTTTTTCTAGACCATGTTGATACAGTACATTGATTCGTGGGTGAAATGCCATGGGAAATTTGTGCTACAGCTTGTGCTGCAATAAACGAAGGTTCACTAGTATTGAGGCATAGTGCAGAAACATTGATGAAATTCCATTGACGAGGTTTATTAAGAGAAAAATAAGAATCTTGATATAGTAATATTCACCAAGTAGCACTCGCTTAGAAAATATTTTATAACTTACGTTGTACGTATTCAGTGCTATATCTTTACAATATTTAATTTGCAACATTCAAGTATATTTTAGTACATTTTTAAATAATTAGCTCAAAAAAAAGTATTTTGCAAATCAAAAAGTGAAATTGTATCAACTTACCCTAGTCTCTTCTGCTATCATAGAACAATTTTAACTAGAGAACTAGAGTTGTAAATTTTAAATATAATAAATTGACTATACAGGAATTTGCGATAATTGTACCTAGATCAAGCTACCCTAGTAAATTACCCTTTTATCAACGCAAATTTGATCAACTCTTCTAACGACAGTAAGCCGCCTCTTTCCCGCGAAGTTTGCCATAATAAACTTCCTGCAACCTTTAAATTGTTTTCTGAAAAGACCGTCGCGTCGTCGCATCGATGGCGATGAAAATCGAGGCCATCCAACTTCCGCGAGCTACGCTCGGATTGTGAGTACTTCACAATCTATAATGATGAAACTCCGCAGTTTTTTATCCTGCAGCACAGTGTATCGCGCGTATAGTGAGCAAACTAATAACAATGGTTATTAATGCCAAATTAATTATAACGTTTGTGTAGCTTCTAATGAAGAAGGCGTACAAAATTCTCTTGTGTCTTGCCGAATAATCCTACAGGTCATCTGCACTTCCAAAGAAAAAGATAGCACACGTGTGCTATCTTTAATTTCTCGCGTTATAATTATAGTACAGGAAATGTGCCAATGATACAGAAAAAAAACATACAATGATACAGTAAAAACTCAACATGCTCTAAATTGTTTAATGGTAGTAAAACTAATTTTGCTATTGAATCTTGAATGCTCAAATAGTGGCGGCAAGAGAGAAATTTATTCCACTTACTTTGAGAATTATCTCTTTGCACTCGAAGCCATTTTAACTGTATATCTGAAATAAAATTTCTAGCTCGTAGTATTTCTCTTCTATGTAACAAAATGCAATTTTATGCATACGAAGTTGATTCTTGTCACGCATACCAATGTTTTCACTATTTAACAATTTTTTAAATCTTTACTTTGTATAATAATTATGTTGTGTGGTGATAGAACCATTCTAGTGGTGTCTCAGAGTCATCACTCGAGTGCAAAGGGTTATTTCTTTCGTTCTAGACACTCGTAATAAAATAATAATGCGAAATGATTGCTTTCAAATAATCGCATTAAAACTAATGGTTCGAAACAGATTATACATGAAATAGTTACTCGTTATTTACTTAGAAATCTCCGTCATTAAATCCAACTGACGTAAATATTGCTTCGATCAATAGTAAAACTCGAGAAACATCGACGTGAATAAACACATTATGGAACATTTATATAATACTTCTTCCGTAATCGGGTCTTGAACTCCCTATATTAACACATTCCGTGCCGAGCTGTATTTAGTCGACACTTCATTCTGGTCAATTGGAGCTTTAAAAATCAATATATTATGTTTATTTATCCATTATTGTCGATATAACTATGAAGCAGATTTATTATGGATCTATTCGTTTGGTGGAAATTATTTCTTGGATTCTAACTTGTCATAAAATATTTTTTTAACGCATCGAATAGCTATTTAAACGTGTACCGCCAGTGGTAATTTGTACGTATGTAATGTTAAGTTGTACGTATAACATTGCTATGTCACAGTGTTACATATAATGCAATGTATTGTTAAGTAAATGCACAATCGTAGTAATCAGTATAGACGACGTGTCATGATGTGAGCTATGTATACTCTGTACAGTGCTGTAGACCGCCTACATGAGCTCTACACTCGTGTTCGCACTTCTATAGAGGCTATGTGTCACTGAGGGATTTGATGTCGTTAACCAAGTTGCACTCGACTTGATTATAATGACTCGGCTTCAAAGCAACACCCAGGGGTTTTCGGTCATCACGACACCAGAGCAGGCGTGCTGCTGAGGCGGCGAACTCAAAGCAAGATCACTCTGTGGCGTGTCGCCACCTTCCGACATGTTCCCTGACATTCCCGATCAATTGTTACACCCGGTAGTCGGTTGTCCAGGTTCGAATACCATTCTACGTGACGAGGTGATGAAAATGCGGGTTATTATGTATGTCGAGTAACGGCGAACCATGAAGATCGCAGTTAAGCGGCGATTAACAGTGTTCTATTATTCACGACCGCGCACGCCGGTGCATGGCGCGAACCTCTATCACGAGGCATTGCACGAAGCTATCGATCTAATTTCAGAATCGAAAATAACTCTAATTCGATTACCATGTGATCATTATCTCGGCAAGCAAATGTGTAGGTGAACACAGCAGCGGACATCAATTTAAAACGAATTTGAAGTTCAGTTTACGCATGCTGTTTAACTGTTCTTTATTTATTTTGGTTTTTCGTTTTGAAATCTGCATGTTTCACTGTTTTAGGATCATTTTTGTTCTGCGTTTAATATTACGGCTGAAATTGACTTAAACAATAATTTACAAATAAATGTCGAGATAGTTAGAAGACAATTGCATCATTTTTAATTAGGAGCACACGAAGACCCCAATAAAAATAGACTAACAGAAACCGAAAAAATGGGACGTGACTTACTAATATATTATTTATATAAAGTTATTACAAAGAAACAACTTTCTAGAATGTAAACGTTGAAGGAAGTGATATATGAAATTATAAGGAAATATATGAAAATTTCAATAAATCCGTAATGAATGAACTAATAGATAAAGGACTTACGTAATAAAGCATCTTGTTCCAATGGATACAACGCAAATGATTACTCACCTGGAACAAAAAACGAATATTGAAGATTAGCGACACTGTAATTACACCTTTTATAATAACATTATACACGTTATTATTATAACATTTGCAACATATTATTTATTTTGTACATATCGAACATTTTCTTAGCAGTTACAAAATTCAGTTGCGAAATTGCTATCGGGCATAATGATGAGCAATTTGCTGTAATTTCAATGACAATGACATACAGATGAAGTTAAGAAAAATTATTATTCGCTATCACAAGTTTCATTATTAGCAAAGTTTGAAAATATACTTGAATCGTTCATTTTGCAAGAGCGGATCTTTCTTTATGAATACTTGTATCTGAGAGATCGATGCGCTCACTGTGCCACGCTTCTGTGAAATATATTCCAGTGTATAGGATCGAGATAAATATTTGCAAGATGGAAATCCTGATCGACTTTCGGTGAACTACCGGAATATGAAGCTATCGAGAACCCTTCACAAGATAGCAATACGGTGCTCCTTCAATACTGTCGTGTGGTTACATCAGGAATTTTTTTCAGCAAAGTCTATAGAACGCTGTTTTTTTGGCAAAAGAGATTGAAAAATGGTAATCATTCGTGAAAATGCACGCAAATATTATATCGTCCGAAACATGCGGAACATTGACAATTTTATGAATAATCTCTGTCTTTCCACGTTAGCAATCCCAGCGAATATTTCTCGGTTTATATCTTGTTTTTCTAAATCACAAATACCGCTTCATATCAGTTCGATCGAGGAAACATCCACAAATGAATTTCTACTTCGCAAATAAACACGTATCGACATGTATCTATAGATGATTAAAAACCAAGCTTACCGACAACATAGAATTTGATCCGCCTTGTTCAAAAACTTTCCACGACTTTGATGTTTTTTAAAATCGGATTGTGGAACTTGGGTTTAGTTTCACCAAGGTAAACGTTCGGTAAAAATTACTATTACATAACTAAAAATTAAGTAAATTCCTTGATTCGAGTTAACAGCTATTTTTATCAGATTTTGCATTATAAAAAGATTTCGGTCGATCTGATAGATGAATCAAAAGATGCCATCGAAATTGGCGTAGGAGAAGTGTTCGTCAAGGTTTAAACAACTAAAAAGCGACAACTTACGAAAGCTACAAAGTAAAATATTTTGGAAGGTCATCAACCAACGTTTCTCTTGCTACTTTTCTAAATGAGCTCTACGAAGTTAACCAGTTTGAGACACGGAAATGTAGATTTTTGAAAAGATTCGATTAAGGACAGTCGGTTTCATCGAAATATCGCGAGTTTCACTTTTCAAAGAATACGAACGGAGAATTGGGCACGGTTGGTTCCGACGCAGGAAGAAACGGCACACGGGCTGGGAAAAAAAATTTAGCAATCGACTTTGATTCAAGATCTCGACCGGTCAGAATGTAGGTCGAAATGCGGTTCCTTTCGACGATGCACTCGAAGATCAAAGAACGGCTACGCCCCTTTCTAATCCTTTTGCAGAGAATCCGTATCGAGTCCTGAATCGACTCTCCTTGAGCAAGCACTTCTTCTTCAATAATCCATTCACCCGTCCTCGGTGTTCGCAAGTACCACTAACCCGCACTTCCGTACGCTCTAATGATACTCGAGTGGATCGTATCCTACTTTGCCGCCCGCTCGTGAAACCTATTTAATAAGAGGCAGGTAGGGGCACGATAAAAGGAAAAACCTATTCGAAACTTAGCCCTTCGATGAATTATCAATTGTAATTGAAACGACTGTCTAGTCGGTCGGTGGCCGCGACTTCGCCCTCTGCAGAGATTTTGCTTTTCCAGAGTTACTATGAACGAGTTAGATTACTAGTTTAGAAGGCGTACGAATGTACAAAGTGGAAAACGGATGTAAGATTGCAGAGTGTGCGTCGGTAGTCCAGTATTAATCATATGACGTCCGGTGGCTCTGCGTTGGTGCCATGCGAGAACCATCGGGTAAGCGCAGGTGGCTCCACATTGGTGCCATGCAAAAACTAAACGAAAGTTAATATTGCGTGTTCTGTTTAACTAACAGTAAATTACAGACGCAGCAACTTTGTGTTTTCATAAAAACCCCTGTCCTTCGACAATGGCAATCGAAAAAGGAGACATAATTATACGTGACAAGTGTGTAAACATCTTGTCCAGAAAAAATGAAATTGTGTACGTCGGTTCCACCGGCGCGACACGAAAAAATCTAGATTAGGCGTGCGAACAATATTTATTTTATCTATTTTATTTATCTTATTAATTACAGAAGGTATTTAATATTTAAAAAATTATAGAAATATCATGTAGATAATGTTATATAAATAACAAATTATTGATCGCCGATTCACAGGCTACTGACCGGGGAAAAAGCCGATTCATAGACTATTGGTCAAAGTGTTAATTTATTAATATTCGCACTAAACAAATAATAAAGTAAATATTTATGAAACTAAAGGTAAGAATATTCCCTTATAACATAAACGTAATTAGTTCTTCGTTTTATACGGTTAAGTTTACTTAGAGTTAATGTTAACTAAGTAATTTAATTAATAATATATAATCTTATAATAAATAATACAACTTTAACTTTGTAATTGATTTAGAGTAACATTATTGTTAATGCAACAATATTACAGCCTTGCTATGCTTCTTAAGGCTTCACCCTACAAATGTACGCAATATTCTTCATTAGCTGCCACAACCAGAAGTAGACGTCAATTATAACGAATTGTTTATTACTGAAAAGTTTCAAGAATTTTTCGCTGGACCTTCCTTCTTTCTATGTGAAATCGGCGAACGATGATCTGTTATTACAAGATCTCTGCGAAATCAGATCGATTTCGATTGCTCTGTTCGCGGAGGGTAGAATGCGTGGTGGTTAAACGCACCGGAGTAATTAACAGCAAGCAATTAACTCGGCCAACATTTCGATTGATCTGCAACCACCGTTGCATTCTGGAGGCACGGATACACTACCAGCAATTCCGTGCTCGAAACGCGTGTGCAGCTGCTGATTCGCGGAAGAAACAAAGATCGGAAGGAACACACAGCGGTTCCATTCTGTTCCGTTGTACCGCGCCGGGTCGCCATTATACGACTCTGTGAAAAGAACACAGATGCAACCGATGTTTTCGATGTTATAAAAATATCGGCGGACTGGATGTTTCGCGCTGGCACACGAAAAATGTGTTGTAAACACATTTTTCATTTTTATCGTGCTCCACGGTTCGTAAATTATGGAGTCCTTTTATTCAACGATCATGCAGATATCGACAAATGAAAAAAATGTTTCTATATTTATTACTGCCACAGCGACATCGACATGTAATGTTTCTAGCGCGAGACAAATTTTTGATTTCGAACGTCGTGCTAGAAATACGAATCGTTTGAAATATGATCATTTTCGTAATATATAATTGAACATGTTTAGTCTAAAAGTATTTAAGCCGAAACGGCTATGAATCACCATTGAAAATTATCGTGTTATAATTCGAGACAATTTCCACATTGTTAAGTATGATTGTCTTTAATACGTTATTAAAAATTTTAATATACCACATGTAAGTAATTATGTTCAAGTCTCTTTGATTTTTGTTTATAAGATATTATCTATCAAACAAGAAATGAAGAAAATTATTAAGACTGCATTCTTCTATTGCCTTTACCAAAATCCCTGAACAAATTCTATTGTAAAAGTCAGAGTTTCTTTTAATGGGTTAAGAAGTGACCATTTATTTTTCAAGATAACAGTGTTACATAGTTTAATAACCACCATCGGATAAGGTGCCCTTGTTTATCATTTTTAAACTAGCTGCTATCTTTTCTCAGTCAAAAAAAGATAATTCTAAAATTCCACTTAAAACTAAATTATGGCAGCCTCAAAAAACTAGCTGTCATTATTGATGATTTCAAAAGTTCTTTAATTTCTTGATTGATTAATTACTCAACTCAGTTTTTCCGAGAATTAATTACAAATCGATGAAAGCAAATATTCCTCGACTATTTGTTTCCTTTGAAATTGAACAATGTTGATGTAAGGGTAGAACAATAAAAATGAAATGGGTGTCGGAACACGTAATTTTGAGAATTCAAGAATTTAAGACAGGTTAGAGGTAAGAGGACTCTTCTAGAGTGGGTTACAGGATGAAACGAGATAAAACGAGAGCAGCGACCACTCGGAAGATAACATTCCGCTGCCCTCTCATAATCAGTCTAGTTGAGTTCAATAATCTTGTAACCATGTTTCTTAACTATTTGAAACAATCGATCGGAAATAGTTTGTTAACTCTTTCGTTAAAGTCGTCCGCTCCGCTGGAATGACGCCCTGGAACGGGTCATTTATAGCCTTATATTACATTATATTATATTGTATTGTATTGTATTTCATTGCATTGCATTGCATTGTATTGTATTGTATTGTATTGTATCGTATCGTATCATATCGTATCGTATCGTATTGTATTGTATTGCATTATACTGTATTTTATTGTTTTATATTAAATTCTCTATTTATATAGTATTATATAATAATTATATTCGGAACCCGTTCGTACAGCAAGTCGCTCGGACGCCGACTATAGTTGGCAGCCGTGACGAAAAGGTTAAGAGTCAACATATTATCCTGTATAAAATAATACTAAATAATATTTCGTAACTCGAAAATTGGAAATTATGACAACAGTCGACGCAAAAACGATTTCAAAAAAACAGAGCATAACTCATGTAATTTTGATTGTTTCCGCATTCAAAAAATACATTATGTGTATATCTATGTATCCATGTATGCATGTATGCGTATATCACAATCTAATTCACTAGCTTGAATAGTTCTTTTTAAAAGAATTCCGAAGAATTCCTTACGTAAAATATGTTTGAATAAGAAATATACAAACAAATGTAATACTTCATTTTGGTTCATGATTATTCTTTAATAGTTAAAATATTGAAAAATGTAATACGCACACTAAATGACAAACTCAAACAGAGAGAATATTAGTATATGCGAAAGTATAATGTGATTCGATTCTCTACCACGAAATTCGGGCTACATATTACGAAAAGTGATTAAATTTAAAATTCGGATTCACGATCGTGTTTTATAATTTATGGAAGTGTAACACGAACTTCTACTGTCGTCGTACGTACGCGCACGTGCTTGGAAATACGTCGCGTTGGATTTCTCTCAAACTAGCGGAGGTTTGCCTTTGGATTTCACGGACTTACAAGACTTGCAGATTTTCGGAAGCACTTCGGAAATAGTAACGAAATCTAGCGCTGCTACCGATGCACTAGCTGTTTTACGAAGTCGTGAAGCTAGAAATGAAATTCACCTTGCGTAAAAGAGAAAATACATCGAATAATTGTAAACGTTCTTCTAAATCTTCTTTTCATGGTATAAAATGTAATGTTTAAAACAGGGATTATCACAGGAAGATTTAGCGTTTCAATGACAAAATACCAGCTCAGCAAAGGTTAATATTAGACGCCATATATGCTAAATATAAAGGTTCTTCACGCGAAGCGAGAAATATAACACATTTTAATATATTTCTCGACTTGGAGTAGATTTTCCTCGGCTCAGCATAGTTTGTCACGTCACTTCAGAAAATGCAATTTCTACAGAAATTAAATTCAGCCAAAACACGCAGAACATGCAAAGAAAAAGGAAACCGTTGTTGATACAGTATAATCAGGTACCTTTGAAGAAAAAACTCACCGTCTAGAATGTACAATTCCGAGAGAGTACTCTCTTCCTCTAATTACGTCTTTCCTTTGCTTGTTCCTAGGAGCAATTACACTGATTCTTTTTGCCCTGTCAGAAAATACGAAATAAAACAATGAAACTGAAACGGTGGGGGAGGCAAGAGGAGGGACAATTTTCTAATTTCGTTAAAAGCGACGTGCCTCGGCGCCCACAGCGAATGCAAACATCGGTTTCGGTGTTTCAACGTTTTCGTGATGTTTACAGAAGGGCGCCGGGTGGGCGGCGGAAATGCAAAAATGGAAATTGAATTAACTTTTATCCGGAGAAGAAGGTCTCGCGCTAAATTAATCGCTACAAAGGCCTTGATAAGAACTTGCTAACAGGAGGACACTGCCTTTCTTGGCAATATCCGGAAAACTTTCTTCTCAGTTAAAAAGTTGCTTCGACCCTTTATTTATTATCTTGCATGCTGTTTTTATTTTTCGTTCATGGGTTCTGTAACCTGTGTCCTTTGAGCACGAGGTAAAGTTTTCATGGGTTTAGTAATTGCTTGGATAATTAATATCGATGTTCTAAAGCGGCAGAGAATTTTATTTTCAAAATTCAAAATCACATTTACAATCCTTACAATCCTTTACAATACTTATTTCACAAAAAATTTAAAAAACGAAGATACCGTAGAATTTCAATTGTTCAAACTAATCGGCGAATCAGAAGTGTTAGAATAATAGAATAATTACTTAATTATAATGTTATACTAATGTAAATATGTAAGTCCTTAATGATTTGTACAATAAATCGTGTTGGGCATGAGTCAGACATGAAGACACATGTACTAGTACTATTGTACTAGAAATCAAGCTATTAGACGTGGAAATTATAACGTCTGTCTTCGTTTAATTTGTTATTTATTTGCAACAATAAAAATACGCAATAATTTTGAAAATTATTTTCAGTCAATTTTTATATGTTTACTTTGTGGTACAGTTGAGGTTAGGTTATTACTTTGCTCTATCGATTGATCTGTTTCTAGAACTCTCAAACGATTCAATCTTAAAAATAGAATAATGTCTGATGCGTTCATTGTGATCGATAATATTTTAACACAAAATGAAAATTTAATTGGTTAATTGCAAGAATTACGAATTAACGCGTACACATTGTACATCTTTGTGTCAGTACCCTCTCTGAAGATGTAACGAACTATATCTTCATTTTGTCAAAGAATTCTGCATTACTTAAAGGATTGAAACAGTTCGTGTGATTTAATTCCGCGAATATTCCAGTATTCTTTAATTTACTTAAAGTCTGCAACTTTTAATTTACTTGCATTGCATAATATATTTCGCCGAGGCTGTTGAAACACCGAGGAAACTGAATTTCTTTTAATTACTCCAAGAGTAATGTAATTAGAAGGAACGAAGTCTCCAGCATTGTAAAGCTAAAAAATAGACTACTACCATGGAGTTAAAGTTATTTAGTTTAAAATTGTACCGTTTCCAACGAGGAATTTTTAATTCCTTTGCGCTGAAGCGTTCTCTTACATAATCTATCATAATTACTGAGTTACGCGACAACAAAATAATGGACAGTCGTCATCGATCCGTCGACGAGTTCGGACGTTTCCCGTGTTGATCGCATGTGCGGAATCATATTATGACAATCGTAGTGACTTGTTAGTAGTAGTAATAGATTGGTATATCCATTTTGTGTGTGTGTGTATTGGCGCTGGTGTATGGTCACCGGGCCAACCTAACACACCAAGATAACCTTAATCTATGCATCCTTCTACAAATGATAACATGACTTTTGAGTACAGTAGTCCATTAACTTCGCTACCTGAAAAAATACTCAAAAGACCGAACCCATGGAACTTCCAAAATCCTATGCAAATACCACCAAATTTGAAAACATGTCTACTAAGGACCAAGCCATCATCCTCCAGTCGGTGGATGGAATCAATATCCAATAGTATGTCTACACATTAGGTAAAATAGTCGGACCCAAAGTAATTAAATACATATCTAGAATTTCGAATGGTAGAATATGCATGTATCTTGATAAAAAAGAAACCGTCACCTCTCTTATGTCGAACACAAATCGATCAAAATAAATAATACTGAAATGGAAGTAAGACCGATGATTCAACTAGCACAACGTATCACCCTCTCAAATGTATCTCCTACCATTCTCAATGCTGAAATTGAAAATGAGTTCATGAAAAACAACATTCGGATGTGTTCGAAAATTTCATCGTTAAAAGCAGGTACATATACCGATCCTGAATTTGCCCACATCTTAAGCTTTAGGAGACAGCTATATTTCCATCCGGAGGATCTCAAAAAAATTCCAGACTCCTTTGTAATGATTATGGATGATAGGCCTTACCGAATTTTCACTACTGCAGGCACACTAAATTGTTTTGCTTGCAAGGAAGAAGGGCATGTTGCCAAACAATGTCCTAACAATACACAAACAAACGAAACTGAAGATACCATAACGAGCATTACTCCACCTATTTTAACTGAAACACCATCTCCGTCGATAAATGAGGAATCCATGATTAATCTTAATCAATCAAAAATCACTGAATTACGGACAGCGAATTCTGCAATTAAAAGACTTCTTTCGTTCACCTCAGAGACCACTTCAGATCGTACATGTAGAAATGAAGAAAGCTTCAAACTCCCAACCGCTGTTAAAAAGAAGACTGTCAGTGTCAAAAAAATACAACAGTAATCTCCTTCCCGCTTTGAAAGCAATTTAGAAGAATTGCTCAGCCCCGTTAAAGATTTAATTAAAAATCCTGAAAAAAAATTTATTCTCAACTGCACCCAACTTCTTTTGGAATTGCAAACCCAACCGTAATAGCGAGTGAATACACTGAAAATATAACGGAACTAACAAAAATGCTTCATAAAATCTACTCTCTCCTGACTGAACGAAGTATTAAGAACAGAATCCACAGGCTATGCAAAAAACTCACGAATAAATTACTTGATGATTCTGGACCTTGGACAATAGACACAGACACCGACAACTCATAACAAACTATCATCTACTTCTTCTGAAACTAAATAGTCACATATTAAGCGATTGCAGTTACTCCCCTGAGTTCCTCTCAAGGAAGTCCGTTCACAGAAACATTAACTAACCTAGAGGAGTCCAATATAGATCCAATACTAAACTCAATCATAACCGAAGATGAACTAAATAAAATACTTCAATTGACAAAAGACTCCTCGCCAGGCCCAGATTACATTCCGAACAGAAAGCTTAAAAACCTTCCACCAACAGGGAAAAAACATCTGCTTAATATTTTTAATTGCATATGGATCCACGGAGTTTTCCCGGACAACAGGAAAATGACAGAAAGTTACCCTCCAGTAGCACTAACGAATAATACGTGCAAATTATTAGAAAAAATAATAAACCGGAGACTTAAATAGTTCTTAGAAGTTAATGAATTTTTAACACCAGCTCAACGTGGATTCCGACAACATTGCTCCACTACTGACGTCCTAACCAACATAGAGTCAGATGTATGTGACGCATTTAAAAAAAAACGAATTTCTCATGGCAATCTGCTTAGATATCGAAAAAGCATACGAAATGATTTGGAGACCCAAGATCATCAACATACTTGTTAAATTCAATATCAACCGCCCTATGTTCACCACCTCCTATATGATTGCAGAAAATTTGAAGCTTATGGAAGGAAGTATAAAATGAACCCCTACACGACCCTGACCTCGGAAAAGAACATCAAAAATACCTTGGAATATCTATTTGACTCCAGTCTCGCCACCAAAAACTAATTCATTAATGAATCCCGTCGCTAATGACCCTGATGTCGATGCGACGTTAAAACCTTACTAAAAAAAGAGAAAAAAGAAAATAGTGGAATTCTGATCAGAAGAATATTTCTTTCGGTCCTAATTTTCTCCATTATTTCAGTTTATGTATGTAATCAAACGTGGTAAATCTTCTATTTATAAATGAGAAACTATCTTTAATTTGCGGAAACTACGTAAATAATTAATAAAATACATAAATATATAACTACGGAATAAACAATGGTACATGATGATATTACAAATTTTTCGATAAAAAGTAAAAATTTATATTCAGCGCATAAGTAACGTTGTTTTAATTACCTGATTCCTCTTCAGTACCGGATATAATTAACAGTTTTCGATAGGTGCGTCAAGTGGAAATAAAGTTAATTAAAAACGACATACGCTAAAAGAACGAAAACTCGTAATATTTGTGATCGTAAACTCTCGCATTGCGTCTGTGTACATCAAAGCACTCAAAGTACACATTTTGACATAAAAGTAATTGTCGTAAATGTAATAGCCTAAATTGAAATGATTGTCATCGATCATGGTTTTACCTATTTCTTCCATAACTGCAACTCCGCAAACCCGAGACAGATGTCACAGATATAACAGTGACACAACCGTAATTTATTTCGTGCTGCAAAAATGAATAGTGCAAGTTATTTAAGATTAATAAAAAACCAAACTGATAAGTATGCACAATGCATTGTAGGTCCAAAATTTGTGTTCCAACAAGATAATTCTGCCGTACACATGGAAAAAATTATTCATGAATATTTTTCAAAAGAGATAATTCCTGTTTTGGAATGGTCGGCGTCCTCCCCAAACTGAAATATCATTGAGAATTGATGGAGATTATTATCAAGAGCTGTCTACGCAGAAGGTAGACAATTTGAAAGATTAAATGACTTAAAAATCAGTATTAAAGAGGAATGGAAAAATGTATCACAATCTTCAATTAAAGTACTGTATAAATGCTTACTAAAAAGAATGATAGAAGTAATTAAGAACCACGGAGTTTCCACACATTATTAAACACAAGTATAGTTATATCATTTTTATATTTGTCTATTTTAAATTTATATAATATGGAATATTTTTCGGATGTGCTATCATCTTGCCTGTATTCATTTGGATATTTTTATTTTTACGAGGAGAATTCGTTCAAGAAAAGTCAATAAAAGTTATGTTTGTATATTAGTAGCAGGTAGTCTTTCTGTATCATTGGCACATTTCCTGTACCATAATTATAGCGCGTGTGCTATTTTTTTCTTTGGGAGTGTATATCGCGTCTTAACAACCTTATCGACCAACTCTGGCGCCTTCGATCCGTGAATTATAGAAACGGTATGCCGAATTCGGTCATGGTGAATGTGTCAACGGCGGAGCGAGAACATGTAGTACGTACCTTGTGCTTGGTCCGGTGCCGGTGATAATGGTTTGGTCTGGGGTGCTCGACAACGACGTGTTCGGAGGTGGAGGGCCCGAGGGTTGGGGTGTTCGCACGGTGCGATGATCGTGAATGCTGACGAGGGAGCTGAGGCGGTTGTTGCTGACCGCTCCTCGGCGACTGTTGTTGCTGCTGTTCCTTTCGGTTCTCGTGGCATCGGCAAACCGACCCTCCGCCGGCCACCCCGCCTCCGCCACCTCCGCCGAAAGAACCGCCGCCGCTTAAAGCCGCCGCAGTCAGCTTGCTGGCGTAATAATACATCGCGCACATTTATCCGGCGAGAGCTTAACACCACGGCCCGAGCGCCACCTCACTGCTGTCATCACTGACGTTAGCGATGACGGTCGACTGTCCTTAGCACGTCGCTTTAAGGGTACAACCGCGACCGAGCGTCTTCGAGCGGATAAACAAGCCTGGCCGATTCACTGAGCGATCCGGCTGAACCTCATCGTTCGCTGTCCACTCTGTTTGCCCTGGGGTTTACCCGATGCGTCCATGCCCCGCTTGTCAACGAGGAGGAACGCCCGAGGGTGATACTCTTCGAACCAATCTCTGCGCCGAGCTGTCTCTCTCGCTCCGGCTATTTATGCGACGGGGGATCAGCGGGACAAATTCGCTCGGCCACCTTTTTCTTCGTGGGACTGCTTTCGGTACACTGTCGGATTAGTTTGCGTTCTTATCGGTTATCGTCTTCTGTTGCGACCTTTTATCGAATTATACGAGATTAGTCAACGCTGGTGGAAGATTGTTGCTCTGAAGGACACTGAACTCTCGACGGCACAGGTGACAGTTTAATCGAGTTATTCGTGTCGCTTATTTGACTGACACGGCACTGCGCAGGTACACAGGAATCTGCGGAGAAATGTCAAACTTGGTCCCGGCTTTGAGATTCTTACGTGCATGTGTCGTTGCGTTGCGAGAACGCTGAGAATTTTCGGCGATACTACGGCAGAAGCACTCTTGATGTTCAGCTTGTAACATTAATCGTTTGCTTGGAGATTGCGAACGAATATCGTAGTGCGATACAGCTTCGAACGCGCGCAGCAGTGACAAACACTTACGAAATTAGTCAACGTGTTTTCACCCTCATGCGTTTGCTGTTCAACTGCAAGTTGAACAATAAATAATATGTAATACGGCATTGCGGCGTACGAATAATTTAAAAAATTTGTGAAAATCAAATTTTAAGAATGAAGCCTCATAAGACGTCTATTCAGTCTATTATAATTTACGTCTATTCAGTCTCCAAAATCCCAATGTCTCCGTCATTATAGATTAATTTAAAATGTTTCAATGTTCAACGATTCAGTGTTGTCAATTATAGAATTAAAACTTCTTACGATTCAAACATTTCAAGCTGGCATTCTTAGTTCATTTTAAAAATAAAGTAATAAAAAGCTTTTATGTTCCCTAAATCTTTTAAAGTTATTCAACTTTTGTTTGAATCATTTTCTGACGAATTTAAGTTTGTGATAGTGTTGATACATGTTTAAAAGTGGAATAACTTTTTTAAATTTAACCGAATGATTTTAACAATTTTGTGGCGTTAGATGCAGCAGTTTACCAAGCTATGTTTAACAAATTTTTGCGGAAACGTGTTTAAACATTTTCGTATGCTACTATGGGAGACATAAGATCTCGAAATACAGTGATTCGAAATTATAAGTAGAATCAGTATGCGACACAATAATGCAACGGTAGAGCCATACATTTTTTTCTGACCAAGAAGGAAGGATGAGTAATTAAGTGAAAATGATCCAGTGAGCCGTTTTACCAGTCCTTCATTTTTCTCTGAAAATTTCGATGGGATATTGTTTCACGTTTGATTGATCAGGAAGTCAATTTCGCAGGTAACTGTTCCGCAAATGCGCAGAATTCACCGTTCCATACGGATCGAGAAGAGACTGCATTGAAAACAACGCACACAGACACCGGGGTGCGGTTATTGATACAGATAGCTACGTAGATTGGACGTTATTCGCAGGAACTTTAATTTCTGAAATAATTTGAGTGACAGAAATGAGGGGGCGACTATCGCATTAACGAAGAGATCAAATTAAAGTATGAATTCCTGCTTCCTCGAATGTCGCGACGACTTCAATTTTCCAATTTAGCTCCCTCCTCCAAATAATTTCTGCTTCGACAGTATTGCAGTGCTTTGCAATGTAATCTTAAAAATTGATTAATTGACAGTCGAATACACACGTTTGTGATCCACAAATTAAAAACTCTTTAACTTTTGAGCACTTTCTGCTGCATTCTTAATTTTATTGATAATAAGTTGGTTTAAAATACCGCTGGTAAAATAAAATAGAAATTTAATAATAAAATAAACTTTATACATGTGTTCATTCATAATAAAAAGTTTATTGCAAAATTTTACATGCATCCCTTGATTTCAACAAATTTCTCTTATAAGCAATGAGGATACGAATACTTATGGGACTGACTGTATGCACTGAAATTGCAATCAGAAATTTCCATATCTGACGATACCGCGGGATGATGCAAACAGACATAAAAATTTGACACGCGTAGAGCTGTACATCATTCAAAGTTGCGAACAGATACTGGTTTATCGGTTTGAAATTCGTTAAACACTTAAACCGCTACCATTTCCGACATGTTTATTCCGGGGATTGAAACCGAGCCAAATTAGAAACTTCAAACTATCGTACGCCACGGCAACACAATATCATGATCAGCATAAACGATCGCCGAGTGTCGAGCATTTCCGTCTAGAAAAATTTATTGGCCCAGACATAGCAGTAATAAAAGAATATAAAAAATAGTAGCGATTGAGGAGCCTCGAATCGTCGGTATCGATCCAGGAAAAAAAAAGTAGCGTTGTTTATGACTAACGTCCGCTGCATGCGCGGTGCACTATTTACAAAGCACGTATCGAAGAATGGCGAGCACGGCGTGGTTCTCAGTTAAAATCACCTTAAATCTTCCTCTCCATAAAAGTCGAATGTATTGCGATCGCAGAAAACGGCCGGCATTAAAACGTCTCAGGAAATTCAAGTGATCATCCATGATACTCTGGCCTTATTCGCGTAATATATACCGAATAGGAAACGAAAAATACTAGCGACCCGAGATAAAATATTTGTTATTCGAAAGCAAAGATTTTAGCATTTTCTAGTAAAGCTCCATCAAAAGGTCCAGGATATATTGATTTGTCTCCTGACGAAGACATCATATAGAAATTACCAAAAATGGATGTTATTAATTTATTCTATATCGAAATAAAATTTCATTCATCTATTACCGAAATCTAAGTATTAAAGCAAAATTATTAAAGACGAAAAAGTGCTATTTATTGCAGCTGTGAAAGAAACCGTGTCTTGGGACCGAAACTTGGGAATTCCCAGATTTTTGCTGTCCCTTCTTCTTTGGCCATCGTTCTAGTATTCATTGGTCTTAATATTATTTAAGCAGCCAATGAAATACTGACTCCACCCATACCATTCACGTAGGAAGGCGTAATCGGAGGATGAGAAGCGTACCTACTTTTACTTTCCACTTTGCACTCGGTAACTTCTCATCTAGTCCGATAATCGACATTTGTACATAATTGTTATAGTTTGTGATAAGTTGTTCGTTCTTTATTATTAACCCTTTTAGTACCGGCCAAAAGAGACTGTATCTGAGCGAAATGTTTAAAACTCGTTTGACGAAGTTTGGTAAAATTTCGGAAAGAAATTGCAAGAATTTTGAAAAGTCTGATAAATAACAAATTCAAAAAGGGGCAAAAAGTAAGAAATTAAATTGTTGTTTAATAGAAATAATAAGAAAACTATCTCTTCAACAATAGCCAACAACGATATATCGTTGTTAGGTACTAAGAGGGTTAAATCTTGTGAAATACGGCACCCTTGTTCCATCTCAGTTCACCCTCAAATCTATCCTCAACATATTAATTTATCGTGAGGTAGACGCGTTATTTAATCGTCACCAACTAAGGCCGACGCTGTAACGCACCGCACAACAAACCGTATTACAAGGGATTAAAACAATTTCTCAAGTGATATACTTTTCCAATTTTATGCATCCTATTCCTTTAAAACATAAAATATTTTTGTCGATGCACAGTTAATGCATACACTATAGATGTTCATTGAAATTGTCATCTCTATATATATAAAGGAACATACGTTTGAGCAGACAAAAAGGGTGGTTGCTTCGTAGTAGAAAATTTTATATGCGGGGTGAATGCGTAACAATAGAGGCTAACGCGTGTGGAAATATCTCCGGTTCGTGTTCTTTCATCGCGAAATGATAAAACAAATCTAATCCCATTTTGAAAACTTGACGAGCGAAACGTTGTTGCGCGTTTTGTTAAAATGCGCTCATTGAAGTGGGCGTTCCGTTGTTCCAGACAATTACAATTTTTCGAGATTAATTGGAAGCTACATATACTGGCGGTATCGTAGAGATCAAAGGGAATTGGGATGCAGACTTGAGTATCGGAGCAACGATGCGGCATCGTGGCCAGCCTTGGGAGGATACAAGGGTAGACTAACCCTCTCAGAGAGAGGGTTTGAGGGTTCATCGAATTATCGAGAGGGTTACTAATAATTACCATCGAATTAGCCTACACGAGACGCTAGGCTTTTCCGTCGTGCCGTAGCATGCCTTCTTGAGAAAAAAGAGTAACAGTGTTCGAACGTTAAACATACGGTGCCTTTCACGATTTTATTATAAAGTGATACTTTTTGAAACTTTTTATTTCGAATTTATTACATTTCTCAATTTAATTTCATTCTTAGTTTCATTTTTTACCTCACATATTAAGCAATTTTTCTTAATTGTAAATTTGACATGAATTTATAACCTCGAAATTAATATCTACTGATTTTACAAACTTTGCATGACCATGTGCAAAATTCGGTATTGGTATTCAATTGTTGAAAATTCTGTACTTTCGTATTTTTTCTGAAAATAATGAAAAAAACAAATGGTATTGATTTCCGTATTATCACATTGTCTACGAACTTAAATGATTTGAGGTAAGTGCATAGTGAATAAATTCATGGCAAAGTGGATTAGAGGTAGATGTGCTTGAATTTTATAAACCGTACGTAGTTAACTGCTTCAAATTTGTATCGCAAGCTTAAAAATCGATTTTTGTGAATTCGAATAATTGAAATTAAAATTAATAGCACTCCAGAGAATGAAAGGATCAGTGAATTACGCAACTTCGCGGATCTAATTCTGGAACGGCAGGAGTTCTAATACCGTCCGCACCTTTTTCATTTCACAAGTACGGTAAAACCGTGGATAAAATAGCAGCTCAACTTTTGAGAGGTTATTGTAAAGAGGAGACCTTCTTTCATAAGGTCGTGTTGGAACGAATATGGAAAAATCCATTTAAAACTCTATATAGTCGTTTGTATTTTAGCAATTTTAAAGAAATTTTCTCATTCCGTTTCAATATAAAAAAGGCTTTTTGAACTAAAATGAGTTGAAAACGTGAAAGGAACAAATTTACGCTTTAAAATGAGGCTTGTCCGAATGTTATAAGATATTTTTATGGGATGTCATAGAAATTAAAACATTCATAATTGTGTAGTCATAATCAAAATGCAATTACTTCATGCTTTTATTTTGACTGCATATTTTTAAAGTAAATGGAAACAGTGAAGAATTTTTTAGTTGATAAACTGAACCTGTTTTTTTTATTTCGATTTTTGTGAAACAATCTACGAGGATTTATGTAAGGATTTATATGAATATGAAAAGAGATTAAATTTCTGGTCACAATAGTTTAAACCAGTTTCATCTTCAGAAAATTGATACAACATTTATGTATGACTTTCTCCCGTTGAAACACTCTGAAACGATTCCTAGAAATTCTGCTCGACGCAGAATGGAGACAGAGAAACACATAAATATGGAAATTGGATTAAATTGTCTCGTGATCCGGCTCACCTTCGCAACAATTATAAGTAATTCTATCTGATCAGGATCTGGTTGGGATGCATAATAAGTCAATGAATAAATTACGTCGGTGTGGAAGCACCGCCGGTGTTCTCATGAATGACAAAATCATAATGGAACAATATGACAGCGGTGTCCCGAAGGACACTCTCGTCAATTCAGAATAATGCAAATCGAAAAAAATGTGTTCACATTACTCGAGAATTCGACATCGCATGCACCCGAATCGATCTGCTGAAATCATCGATCCGAGTGATTAATGCGCCCCATGAGAACTTCGAATAAACAAAGATGCAGTGAATGAAATTATGCTCCCGATAATAAATATAAATATAAATATAAATTTAAATCAAACGTTTTACAGATTAATCATAAATTTTTGAAAATATTAATTTGCTTGCTAATGGAATATTTGTGCAGTATTTAACATATTTTATCTTATATATATTTATTTTATCACTTATTATTATACATTATATATATATTCCCCTCTATTTGTCAATAAAAGTGCAGAATAGAAGACATTTAAATATTTACTGTAAAATTTATCAAACATTGGTCAATATCTCCTTTTTTTAAATTGTTCAGCCTTTTAACACCATTGACCAAACATTACCATCCACCCATCGTACAGTGAACCATGTGTACAATTCGCTAATTAGTCTACCTTAGGCGTCTTCAATGATTTCCAAACATCGATGTTTTTAAAAGAACTTAATAAGGTTAAAATTCTTCAAGATTTTATTTTTGCTTCATTACATCGTACATAGTGACATAAAAATATAATTCTGATGTTGTACTTTTGCATAATATTATTTTCATTTCCACCTTATCGAAATGATATAGAATAGCCAATTTCTGGTGACCCGATATAACATTATACGTTTCGTATAGTTAGGTATATTGGTATCAAATTTTATTCATCAACTCTTTAGCGACTTCTTTGTTCGTGTGAGATATAATCCGTAAATATCGAAGTAATACCGTAATTACCGAAGAATACATAGTCGGAATAAATATGCAGGTTAATTGAACATTCCAAATAACCGGATGTCGGATAAACGGAACGCCACTGTAATTTGATTTCAACGTTCTTCGATAAACAATTATTTATTGCAACATGTGCAGCATGTTTATGATCCGTCCGAAATTAATTGTTTTAATAATACCCGTTTATTATCCAAGATGTTCTGTATTATTATCATTTATGATAATTATATGCTTTTATTTCAATAAAGCTATATATAATTTAATAACTGAAAGCACATTACATTATCCAGGTTACGTAATAAATTATAAAATTTTCTGCAAGCCATGCATATTTTGTACATAAATAAAATATTTAGCTTAATATGCTATCGTATAATAAACATGTTGGTTACAGTTATCGTTAGCCATTTTAAATTCTGTAAAAGCTATAATGCAGATTCTATGCATTTATAACAAAAATGAATGACCCAAATACAAAACTGTAGGAGAATTAGGAAAAGGGAGTGACAAAAATATTTGCCTTTCGAAGTATTGAGGTTCTGTTGTATTAGGGTGTCCCATAAGTTCCTTCCTTCTTTTTGATGCGAAATCGATAGACGATATCTCTTGTGCAAAGTCGATTGTTATATATGAACATTTTGATACAATCATAACTTACTATTTTGTCAAGATTATGTCAAAAGGTTACAGAACAATTTTTGACGAAAAATGGCCAGCTTTGACTGACCAAATGTAAGGTTAATTTTAAAGTGCTGTAAATTTGCGCGAAAAAAAGAAATTTTTTTTAAATTAAAGAGGAAAAATTGAATTTTATTTCACTGTATTTAATCCTCGAAACAAATTTTAGGAAGTTCGTGCATTTTGTCAAACTTGATAATCATCAATATGACAAATATAGTCTCACTCTTAAAAGATTACAATAGGTGTATTAAATTTAAGGAAGATTGATAAAATCCAGGAAGATCGTATTAAAGTAGAGACTTTGAGCTTTAATTTAAAAAAGATTCATCATTCTACGATAATTTTTCGCGATGTTATTATCGAACAAAGATGACCAATTCTGATTCAATACTTGTTCCGCTCACCAATCTCGTGGATTTCATCTGGCAATTATTAATACGAAAACCATGGCCTAACACCTAAAGGGTTACAGTAATAATACCGCATTAAACTCATTATCGTCCAAACTCGTCATCCACCATCATCTAGTGCTCACTATAACGACCATACTCTTGATGAAAATCGACTCTGGCTCGAGATCATCCATAGCGCGGCGCGGTAAGAAGTTATGGGACACCTTAATATAATGCTGTGCTATTTCTAACCGTATCTCAAAATAGACTCAAAAAGAATCACTAGTAACCGTTATTTAAAATATAAAATTAGCATTCATGTGTTTTCCCCAAAAGGTACATCAATCGTGTATTCTAATATTACGTCGAATAAATTAAAATTTTATCGACATTGGAGCGGAGATTATAAAGTTACGGGAGTATACTTTGTATATCCGGTGCATATTTGGGATATTACGCCCGGAGAGATTTTCAGAGTCCAGAAATGACGAGCGCTTAGTTCGTTTGATCGAATACCTTTTTGCTAACGGTGGGATCGCAGTCCATTCATAGTCGCGTCGCGACGGAAGGTTGAACCTTCAAACGAAACCCTTCGGAATCCGTGAACGCGAGTTTGCATTTGGGCAGCGGAATTGCTTCGAACAGATTAGCCTGCGAGTATCGATCGGGAATCGGAACACGTCGGCCAGAAAATAATTTCTGCGCCCGTGCCAGCGCACTCGCGTTCCCGAGTTATGAGTCCCGAGCAGTTCTCATACTCCTCCAGACAGTGACGGGGCCGGGCTCATTCGTTTGCGCGAGTTTTCGACGTGTCCGGCTAATTAGTAAAATTGAGCGGCCAGTCGGCCAGCATATTTGTGATTGGCCGGCCGCAAATAGCCGAAGCATTCGATGCACGCGCCACCATAAATACGGATACGGAGGCAGCCGAATGGATAATTATTACCACACGGTCACTATTCCGATAATTAATTGATGCTGTGTTCGAGATCCACCGATAAACTCGGTCTCTGGTTGCACCGTGTTCCCTGGCCAACCCATAAAGAGATACTGTCAATCGTCATCGTCCGATTTGCTTGGCCCTTAGGGAGCAGACGCGCGTCGCATTGTCTCCTTGTTGTTCCGCATTCTACCCGCGACACCACGCCCCGATTCAGCCAATGTTCTACCCTTTTCCAGCATTCCGAGGTTAAGCTCGCTTTCCTTCAACCCTCTGCATAATTCATACCGCCCGATTGCCGTAATAATGACACACAATTGGCTGGTGCATTAGCTGCATAAAAAGTACTACGTTTAAGAATTCAATTTTCATACGGAATTTTACCATAATGGCTGGAAGCATGCGAATTCATTTTCTAGAACGTCGCCGTTCAACCGCAGATATTTATGCATTTGTAACTCTTTATCCATTTCTTTTATCATCTATTTATCCGTTTGATCGAGGCAATCTTGTCAATTACCAGTAATCGTTGAGATTGAAATTTTGGTAATATCTATTTCCATACCATCACCAGAAATAAGCAGGCAGTCATTGACAACAGTTCAAAGCTGCGATAAATAAAATATGAATAAATAAAAACAAATAAGCAGGTAGAAGAATAAAATTTTGAAACGGCATAAGCGTATTAGGCAACAATAGCACCAATAGCGAGAAAACAAGCTTTACAAAGAAAAGATTCAATGTATGCGGAAGCATTTTAGGTAACATAACTCAGATGATTTTTAATGGTAATCAATATTCTCAAGATTGTCCCCCATTGCATAATTTCCGCAGGTATTGGGTTGTCCGGAAAGTTCGTGCCGATTTTTTAGGAACATTAAAACGCAGCTCATTTAAATATGAGTATACATTTATTAAATTATATAGGTACCATTCTGTTCCACAACCTTTCTCCATCTTTCATGCAGTTTTAGAATTCCGTCCTTCAAGAATCTCTAAGGATTTTTTGGCAAACAATTTGTCCAAATGGGTTTTTATCTCAACGAAAGAGTTGAAATTTTTTTCATTAAGGGAATTTTGTAATGATCGGAAAGGGTTGAAATCCGAAGGCACAAGGTCTGGCGAATACGGTGGATGGGCTAAAACATCCCAACCAAACTCCAACAATTTTCGCCGAGTTCTCAAAGACACACGAGGTCGCGCATTGTCCTGATGAAACACGTCGCCCTTCCGATTCGCAATTTCTGGACGTTTTTGTTCAATTAATGTCTTCAATTTATCTAATTGAGAGCAATACTCTGCCGAATCTATTGTTTCATTATTTGGTAAAAGCTTATTCTCGATTTCTGTTCTAATCATATCTTTGTCTGTGGTGGACGGCCTACCTGGGCATTCTTGATCTTCAAGGTCGAAATTTCCAGCTTTAAACCGAGCAAACCACTTCCGCAAAATTCTTTCGGCTACAGCATCCTCGCCATGAACAGCGCAAATCTTATTTGCCGCTTGTGTGGCATTTTTGCCCTTTCGGAAAAAGAAAAGCATTAAATGCCTATAATGCACTTTATTTGCCACCATATTCTAAGGCATACAAAACTGATAAAAATTAACAAATCGTAACCGAACTTTTTTCCAAATATGGCTGAAGTTATCTTTTTTAGAATATGTACACATGTCATTTGTTATATATCGAAAATCAGCACGAACTTTCCGGACAACCCAATATATACCTATTTCTCAGTTTTGTAATCAGTGGATATTGCCGTGAACTTTACTGAACTGTTCGATACAGGTTGCTAAATGACAAGTGCTTGTAGAGTTTGCTAGAATGCAAATATAGGGTATAATTGCCTCGTGTGAATGCTTGTTCTAAGTAAATGTATAACATGGGCTCGAATTTTCATTGCCAACACGGTCTCTTGCCGCGTTTCAAATTTCACATGATGAAAGCGACTGTTTGACGTCACGCCGAATTCACTCTCGACAATTGAAGGACCGCTTTTTCCAATAGAACATTGCATGTACACGTTGCTCGTTGTTGCTCTGAGAACTATGCCATTTTGGTTTCTCTAATTCTAACTTGTAATGAGCAGTTATTATGTGAAAGTTATTTTGCACTCGATGAATTCCTCAACGCTTCGAATAAAGAGTACGTTGGAAATACTTATTCTATTCATATAGAGATTGCTACAAAATTATATTGATACAGATGTTATGAAACAAAAGTTTGTCTTGAAATTCTGTATAGGTTATCATCATATTTTCGTTTTAAATGTATTTCTTCATATTGCTTTATGGTAGACATATTCTTTATAGTCAACAATTTCAAAAATAGAAATTCTAGCGTACTATTTTACAGAAATTTTTCTGAAGAATTAGACCAAATTATTTAGAAAATTATTGATCTTCATCCCAAGGTAATTCTCACCAGAACATTATCACATTGCTTGGATATTTTTAAAAATCGTATTCAATAACAGAATCGTTAAGTTTCAATTATTAACACCGTAACAGCGTGTTTCTAAGAAATCGTTAGCAGAATTTTAATATGTACGAAACATAATATGATAAACATCACGCAGGATCCCAACAAAGATATCCTTATAAAAGAATCGCATGGCTACTAATTTTTATATCAAATAAGTTTATACGTATAAATCTTTCTCAAATAACTAGATGCTCAAAATAACGTCTCACATAAGCAGGAAGAAGAAAAAGAAGCATTTAATATCATTAAATTAAAAAATAAACGAAAAAATGGAACCATTAACTGCTTTTCTTATTATTCAGGGATTTCCTAACTCCAAGAAATATATTGTTGACATTCAAAATCGTATTATTATCTAAATTTGCATTAATCAAAGTTATGTGTCAAGGTTATGCCAATAATACATATCATAAATCTTTGAAAAGTATTCCGTTAGTTGTGAATCCCGTAGACAAACTAATAATATGGTACACAGCGTGTTTCTAGATGGTGCGCGCGTTGCATGTTTTTCGCATTATTATTATCCATTTCAACATTTCTGTGCGAGATTGAAAATCCCGTTATCTCTCCATACGCCCGAATACCGGTTTTAATAATTGTTGATGCATTCTTGTCGAGGGAAGCTTTACACACCCCTATAGCTTCTCGCGTCATATTTTACACGGCATCCGCCACGATTCATGTCATTTGCATGATTATATGCAGACTACAGAAACGTGTATTGTATGCAAGCATAACAATTTCACACGCGAAATTCACGTGGAACGTTTGCTTGGTTTCATTAAGGTTTGCAGGACATTAGAAATCAAAAGCAAACTACAATGTATTATTCTATTTGTGAACCGAATGTCTTAACACACCAATTGTGTGTTACTTTTTATTTTATTTTTAAGGACTTCTAGAAACGCTAGTTTTTTCCATATACTTTTATGAAAAATGTGTAAATTCAAATTAATTGCTAGAAGCTATTGGGTTGTTCAATAAGTCATTGCGCTTTTTTCATTTCAGTTTTAAGTACGTTTATTTAATATACGTAATGAACATTAATCACTATATTGGTCGTTTTGTTGGATGACCTTCTGCCATCTCTCGGGCAACTTCATAATACCGCGTTCATAAAACTTCTTGTCTTTTTCTGCGAAGAACTTGTCAAGGTGCTGTTTGATGAGGTCGTCAGACGCAAACGTCTTACCATTCAAGGAATTTTGCAAGGATCGAAATAAATGAATGTCTGATGGTGCAAGGTCTGGACTATACGGTGGATGTGGTAGCACATCCCAACTAAGCTGTAACAATTTTTGCCGAGTGACCAAACTTGTGTGTGGTCTCGCATTATCGTGGTGGAACACTACACCCTTCCGATTGATAAGCTCGGGACGTTCCTGTGCAATGGTATCACTTAATTTCTGTAGCTGCTCACAGTAGACATCGGAATTAATCGTTTTATTCAATGGGAGCAGCTCCTAGAAGATTGGTCCCTTCCATTCCCACCAGATTCACAGCATTACCTTCTTTTGGTGGATGTCTGTTTTTGCTTGCCTTTCCGGTGCATCATCCAGTCTACACCAACTTCATTTTCTGCTGACATTGTTGTACACAATCCATTTTTCGTCACCCGTGATCATACGCTTCAAGAATGGATCGTTTTCTTCGCGTTTGGTCAGTTCATCGCAGACGTTGATGCGCTTCGTCAGGTGAATTTCTTTCAACTCATGCGGTATCCAAACATCGAGCTTCTTTACGAAACCAAGCGATTTCAAATGGCCATGAACACTGTCAATGGACACTTTTAGAGCGATAGCAAGCTCCCGAACCGTCGAATGCTTATTTGCTTTCATCAATGCTTTGATTTTATCGTCGTCAATTTCGGAAGGTCTACCGGAGCGATGAGCATCTTTAACTGAAAAATCACCATCACGGAATCGGACGAACCAGGTCTGGCACTGGCGTTTTTCAATGACGTCTCTGTCGTAAACTTTACGCAACTCTTCCCTTGATTCAGTTGCTTTCTTCCCTTTTTAAAAACAATAAAGCAAAATATGGCGAATATGCTTTTCAAAATTCTCCATGTTCGAACCACAACTGCAAGTTTAGTTATGTTGTTCGTTATTCTTTGTAGATGTTAGAACTTTTTTCTTTTAAGATTTGGTAGTCAATACCTTTAGGTTGCTTTAGAAACAAATTCCGTGTAATATTGTTTACAACTGTCAGTTTACGGTCAGTTTTAATATGAAGTTCAAAAAGCAGCATTTTCGACACATTTTACTTCTTTGTTTTCGTAAAGGCAAGAAAGCGGTCGTGGCTCAGAAAGAGATATGTGAAATTTATGGTGTTGATTGTTTAACAGAACGCACGTGTTGGAATTGGTTTAAAATATTTCGTTTGGAGATTTCTAATTGGAAGATGAACAACGTTCTGGTCGACCTTTTGAAGTTGATGATGACAAAATGAAAGCAATAATTGAATCGAAGCGTCATATAATTGTGCGAGAGATTGCAAAACAGTTAAATGTATCACACACAACAATTGAAAATCATATAAGACGTCTTGGACTTGTTAAGAAGCTCGATATTTGGGTTCCGCACGAATTGAAAGAAATTCACCTAACACAACGAATCAATATTTATGATACGCATTTCAAACGGAATGCAATCGACCCTTTTTTGAAACGAATTATCACTGACGATGAAAAATGGATCGTCTACAATAATGTTATTCGAAAAAGATCATGGTCTAAGCATGATGAACCAGCATAAACCACATCAAAAGCTCAGTTGCATCGAAAAAAGATCATGCTGTCAATTTGGTGGGATTACAAAGGTGTTGTGTATTTTGAGCTGCTTCCAAACAACCGAACGATCAACTCAGATGTTTATTGCCAACAACTTGTGAAATTGGAGGAAGCAATCAAAGAGAAAAGGCCAGAATTGGCAAATCGCAAAGGAATCGTGTTCCACCACGACGATGCGAGGCCTCACACGTTTTTAACAATACGTACGAAACTAGTGGCGCTTGGTTGGGAAGTGATGTCGCATCCCCCATACAGCCCCGACCTTGTACCAATGGATTATCATTTATTTCGAAGTTCACAAAACTTCTTAAATGGTAAAAATTTCAGCAATAACGATGACCTCAAATCGCTCTTGATTGAGTTTTTTGCTGTTAAGGACCAGAAATTCTATGAGCACTGGATTGTGAAGTGAATAGAAAGATGGCAAAAGGTCATCGAACAGAATGGAAGACATTTGACTGATTAAAGTTCATTTTTTGTATAAAAAAAAATTGAGTTTTATGTCACACTAAAAACCCGAAATTACTTTCTTGCCAGCTCAATAAATTGAATATACTCTAACGAATGTGTCAAACGAACCAAAAATATATTTTTATAAGGCAACAGGTTCATCGAAAATCCGTACGAATCAACTAAATTTTGTATATCAGAGTCTTATATGGATTCGTTTGACCGCGCATCACCGTTGCCATAGTTGCAAAGGGAATCGCCGACGATTACTGAAATACCCCGTATTTGCATAAACATCCGCAGCCCGTTAACGAGGTTAATTCCCGATTCCGCTAACACATTTCTCGTTTACGAAGGGCGGACTGAAGAGAAATAGAAAGCGGCTCATTGAGAAAGGGTGCGAACGTAAAACGAGGGTGGAACGAGCGAGTGTAAACTGGGGTGTGACGGGAAATGGGGTGGTTATGGGGGAGCGGAAGTGGAAACAGAAGCGAGAAAACAGGTTGCAGGATGGAAACAGAAACACCATGATATCCTGCACGTCGATTCAATATTTTCAGTTCGGACAGAATGCTTCGGAGTTTCTAGCTGCGACGAATTAATATTATTGCAGATCGGTTACGCTGGGTATTTGTTTCCTACGCCCTTTTCCACAAAATCGTTTTAGTATTTTGAACGAAACATTTATTTTCTCACTTTTAGAGTTTCCATGACGGTATCCACTCCAAGGATATTCGTTATATTTATTTTTATTAGCATCTGCATTTATGAACAAATTTGATATAATCAAGCTATCAGAATCGAAAGTAACTCAACAGGTTTCATTTATTTTTCAATTTTAATTTTCAATATTATTGTAATATTAAAGTAAATTATTGCACGAATTGACAAAGTCTACGAGTACGTAGTCGCATGTGTATGCGACTATACTCTGAAAGCATGTTAGTATAATTGACAATAGAAAGTCTGACAACATGGAGATTTCAATTTATTGAAGAACTGACGAAGATAAAACGTTTGTTCTCATGTTAGTTGATCTCTAAAGCTGTAATCCGTTAAACCGCGTAACTGGTGAGATTTCACGGTAAAACGAAATGTAACATTCTACATGATTTGTTTGAATAATTGTAATGCTATCTGTTAATAAATTTAATGCCGTAATGAGAGTGTTTTGAAAATATTCGCAAGTGTTGATTAATTTATCCGCCGTAGAGAAAAACGTTTCGCGACATCGCCGAGTTACTTTGATCTTTCGGCTGCTGCTTTAACCTAAAAGTGTTTTCATTCGGGCTGCGTATCATTTTTTTTATTTGATTTGTAACGAAAACCGTACCACGCCGGACCGCGCGAACGAATAGAAAAAAAGAGCGAACGAGTGACGCGAAAGCCCGGCCAGAAAATGAATTATTCAAACTTCCCAGAAAGTGCCACAGTTCGCGTTGCAACATATTCAATAAGGCATCGCGCCGCTCCGTTGTGGTGGTAATACGAAAATAACACAGTTATTAAAAGGGAAGCAGATATTTCACAAACGTGTGCCCCCGTTAATCGTCATCCATTTCTCCAGTTATTTTTACACGTTTCCACTCCGAATACATAGGCAGTGATCGATAAATCTTTAACGTTCCTGGTTTCCGTTTTATTATTTATTTGAACTATGAAATAGCGAGCACAATGAAACGCGTTGATTTAAAGTAATAACCACAATTGAGCGAAATCTAACTTGATTCTTACGATACAATTAACCCTTTGCACACCGTTGTCCCCTCTCAGGGGCCATCGTAATTCTAGTATATCACTAAACATTAAAGTTTATTAGCGATTTGCAACTATTTCTCGATGCCTACAAATTCATATAAATCGAATATTATTATAATAATATTATATATACATATATAACGTACACTATATAATAATATAAATGTTCATAAGCGCTGGTAGGTAACATCCATGATGGCGCGGAGTGCAAAGGGTTAATAATTGTTGTCTTATCAGTGAAACTGGATGAATATTTTGATATAATTCCGTTAAGAACTATCTTTATCGTGTTTATTAGCTTATTATATATTTCAAAGTTAAATTCCTACTACAATCGTCAATAACGATTAGTAATTGGAAGAAACGTAATCGTTAATTGCAATTAACAGTTCACCATAGTAATTCGTCAGCAGAGGGGAAATTTTGTAAGTTCAGAAAAAACAATAACATTTTTAAATTTAAGGCTGTTTTCGAGAAAACCAAAGATGCGTTAAGTTCGCATTGCATAGTTAGCGATGTACTACTGTGAACAAGAAGTAAGGTGAATTTGTTTATAAAATGTAAATCCTTTATTTATTCTTACAAATCGATTTCATCCCCTTCAAAATAATCCCCGTCCGATAAAACGCATTTTTGCCAACGCTTTTTCCAGTCCTCGAAACAGTCGGAATAGTCTTTTTCCGGTATAGCCTTCAAGACCTTCTTCGATTCGGTTTTAATCTCCCGAATCGTGTCAAAACGGCGTCCCCGCATTGGCCTTTTGAGTTTGCTGAATAGCCAGAAGTCGCACGGAGCCAAATCAGGCGAATACGGTGGTAGCGGAACGATATGAGTCGAGTTTTTGGCAAAAAAGTCGCGTAAAACCAATGCAGTATGACATGGTGCATTATCGTGATGACTTTTGGTTGTTTACAAAAGCACGCGTAACTCGGAGATAATTAAACCTTTTGACAAACAGACGCTTGGCAAATCTTATAGACAGTCCTACCAACCTAGGAAAAAAATAAATAAAAAAAGAATAAATAAAGAACTTACATTTTATAAACAAATTCACCTTACTTTTTGTTCACAGTGTTATATCACTAAATCCTTAAATGACAAAAAATTGCTGCATATTTTTGTTTTATTTTTGCATCAAGAAATACACGCTTCGCGCTACCCTACATACGTGAACATCCATAAAGCTCTCCTCTCGATTCCTTCATAATGGCACTGTTTTTTCAGTGCGAGCACTGTGTTTACCGTTTTTGTTATCCATAGTGAGTTGAGGTTGGAAGGAATTTCCATTAACGGCGGGGGCAAGAGTCCGAAATAGGGCAGGAAAGCCGGGGCTGGCGATCGCTTATAAGGTCGAACCGGAAAGATAGGGAACGAAGGGTGATGAAGGTGGTCGTAGGGGGACTAGCGGGGGGAGGGGGCTAGGGGGTAGAGATGGGGAGAGGGTAAACAGATGCCAATCGAGAACTCGAGCTGCTGGAAATCCGGGGAACGCATACCGCCACAGTCGTTAATGAGGTTAATCCGCGATTCCGTTTACATTTTCTCGTTCACGAGGCACGAAACGAAGCTAGGCGGCTCGCGGATAGAGAGGGGTGGAAAAAAGCTGGCCGCATAAAGCGGTCACAGGGGAGAAGGATGTAAAAGCGGGACGAGGGCACGGGAAAGGGTCGCGTCGAAAAATTACGGACGACCCACGATGGGAATAAGAGCAGTGTGTTACTCTGTACAGCGTTTCGAGTGCACTGCACTCAGATACACCCTCCTCTCCAGGCGTTCTCAACCCATTCCCGGCTCTCGTTCCCGGCACTCGTCGCGACCTAAATGAAACTTCGCCCCCGCCTCGATCAGCCGATTCTCGCGCACCTGCGTGCCAAAGGTCGCTCCACCGTATCCCTCCGCCTCAACCCTTCCGCACACCACCACCACTGCCACCACCTCCTCCTCCTCTTCCTCCTTCTCACGCTTTCTTTTTTCCCTTTCTCTCCCGCTGCTTTTTTTATTTCCTATCGACGCGTTGCGGGACGAGAGGCGTTGACGTCTCTCGTTGCCCGCCGTCGATGATTACTCCCCTTGTCACTGCGACTGTTTTGTGCCCGTTACTCCGTTACCGGCCTGCCCGGCCGTTTGTGTTTCCGCCGACTCGTGTTCTTCGAATGTTTAACTTTGGCGGGACTACAATGACGGAGCAACGAATGGTCGATCAGCCGTGTTATTTCAGTTTTATATTCGAATAGTCTGCTGTGTCGGTTTCCTTCTATTAGGTCGCAATCTGTTAGGAAGCAAGGAATTCCGAGTTTGATGTGGTCATCGTAAATACGGTGGCGAAAATACGAGCGTACGGTGGATATTCAACGAATAAAATATATATTTGGATTACTTATTACCAGGTATCAACGTTGGTTCGTTCAGATTTTTCGATTTAATTGAAATAGATATTCTCTCGAAAAGTTCCTATTTTTACGACTATTTTGTTCTGTCCGCAGTTTATACATTTATAATATATCTATAAATTATTTTAATATATTTTGTATATTTTTAATTTATATCTATAAATCCTATACATCCTATAACTATATGTATATGTTGATCCCTGTGCATAGGGCCCAAGGAGATCTTCAAACAAGGAAGACCAATTTACAGTTTATGATGCTAGTAATGGTGAAAGGCTATTTTTGAGGAACCGAACCATCAAGTAATTTTAATATTTCGCGCGACGCATGGTTATCGGTTTACAATCTCTTGTTCTCGGTCTCAATAGCGAACGCTGTCACCAAATTCTCCTGCGACCGAGCTTTCGCAAAAGCTAGTACAACAACAAAATACCAGAATCGAATAGTCAATAGAATCGTACACATAACAGAATCGAACATAGTATAGAGCACGTAACATAGATTCAGACGATAGAGCTGTCGTAGAATTCTAAAATCTAAGATCAAAGTGTAATATAGTAGGCTAAATAAGTTTTGTGAGAGAACTTCCAAGTCAACATTTTATACAGTCCACAGCTATAGCGTCATACTTTGTCGCTAATACTGATCGACGCCGTGACGCCCCAACAGTATAATCTATAAATCCTAATTTATATCTAACCACGTGTTTCGCTAATTCAAAAAGTTCATAATATTTAGAGAGTGATTTTTCACAAAATTAGAACTTATTTAATAATATACGGACGGGAAATGCAAGGATTATTATGGCATTTGCTTTTGTGGTCTTAACAACGTTTGTTTTAATAGGTTGTAGGGGAAATAAATTTTAACGTTTGAATAAACGAGTGCATGACTGGCGCGACAGGCAAAGCGTCAAACAAATGGTAAACAACGTAAGGCTGTTGACGATGAACGAGTGTAAAAAGCCGGAACTGTAGTCTCAGTCAGAAACAGGATAAAGCACTTCTGGATGAGATATTTTTCTCTTTTTGAATGAATGCGAATAACGAAAATGTAGAGACCAAGCGAAACAGAGAATCTGTGTAAGCAGGTCGTTAAGTTTCGAGCAGATTCGCGATTGCTGCTTGGTTTCGCAATTTTGCGGTCATTACGTCTGCAGCGTTCCGCTCTTATCCGTAATCCTGTCTATTGCGAAAGCTTGTTTATCGCCTTCCGGGTCTGCCCGATGCAACGGTCGAGCGGCATTCACTTCTTGGCTTATACAAACGGACTACCATTACTTCAAAGAGCAAAATCTCAAAGAATGTAAAAATCACAGAAGATTCTACTCTGTTAAATCCTCCCTTATTCAACAGATTGATTTTGTTGACATGCAAGCAGTACGAATTAATCAACGCAATTTCAATTCAGTGAGCAACGATAACATGCGTACATGTTTTTTATTTATTGCCTAACAAACTAGTTAGTTCAATACCTTAAAAATATTCAAGTCATTTGAATCAAATGTTAATAAAATAATAAGTTCATTTACTGATATTATAAAATAATTGCTTATGTCAAATTATTAGTGAATTTATAAAGTTTTGAGTAACGTTTGATTGAATACAATCATCTAAATAACTAAAGAAAATTATAAATGGCGAGTACGCACTCTTACAATATTTTCGATTCGAGAATTGTTTGCTCTCGAATGAATTTCAATTCATGTTTGGCGAAGATCTTCGGAAATTTATTGACCAAACTAAATCCATGTAATAAATTAAGATTGTTTCTGTATCGAAAAGTTTTTGCATACTTTACAAAATAGAATGAAAATTTATGAAACCAAGGTTTATTGACCTCGTAGAGAAAAATGTGTAAATATCATAAGTTTCTTGGATAGCTGAGGTCGGCAGACCATTTAACATCTGTTCCGAAAAGATATATAATTGATCCACACTGAACTGAATACGGATTTAGAAGCTTTCGATCCTCTTCAGACTTTCATTTCTTGCGCCGGTGGATCCTTTTGAATTGCAAAATAAAGTAAAATCTATGGGAGAGATTGACTGTAGACGGCACCCTTCACGATTCGGATTTAGTAGTATAAATATGAAAGTCATCGTCCCCGGATCCGTTCTACCTTTCCATCTTACCATACTTTAATCCCGTATTATTTCAAATTCTGATCCCTTCCCTCCGATGCGGAGCCAGGAAAGATCGCCGTCTGAAAACTTTAGTACACGGCGCTATATCATTCGCGGTGAATCGACCGAGATTTCTGTGACAGCAATTTATATTTTGAAGACGGCACGAGCACGAGGGATCTATAATCGCAGTAAAGGGAAACCGGTACTAACTGACAACCGTATTCATTTCGGTCTTAACTGAGGCAACCGAAACCAACTATGCTTCACCTTCCATTTACGCGGCAATTTGTCTCAGTAATCTCTGTGTAAATAAAATAAAATGAAACGTACATGTGCAGTCATGCATTGAAATATTTCACATTTTCTAAAAATTAAAAATGATTTTCAATATTTCCGATGTATTGTTGTAGATGATGAAAGAATGCTAAAATGAATTTACTTTATAGGATTAGAAATAGAATTCAGATTCTATTTCTAGAAGAGTTTACTCAAAATCTACCAAGCAGTGGTTAAAATAAACAATAACATATGAATACTTATACAGTACATCATTTGTTTTCTCATATGTATTACCTTCTTTTCCTCTAATTTTAAATACAACTTCATCTTTCATACAGATAAACTTGTATATTAAGTCCATTTGTTGAAACATGAACAGATTTTGTTTAGTTATTTGTTTATTAGTTATCTATTTTTATTTAATTATTTATTTAGGGCATTGTTTACTATTTTCCGCAATCAAACAACAAAATTAAAGTTTCGATCATTCTTACTTTGCACATCTGTTAATACTTTATTGATGTATCGCTTCATATGCTGCTATATGTTTAATACCAATTAATATTTTATTTGAGTTCGTTACAGTCATCAGCTTCGGAACTACTAGAGTCGAAATTTTTCGATCACGCTTTCCAAGCGTTTCCCATGGTCCACGATTCATCAAAATTACGAACGGCGAGCGAATGTTTAATTCGAGGGATCCCGACGAATCGCGAACGATTATCGCCGCGTCGCATCAATCAGCGTTAGCGTTGATTATATTTCAGGGAAATTTAGGGAAATTTACTCGCCGATGCCCGAAAGCGCCCGAACGAATTTTGCGCTGCGCGCGAAAATAATGCGATTGTTTTCGAATAAATTTCCCATGTCTTTTTTTTCCGTCGGCTATAAATATAACGCTATTGGTTAGGGAAATAAAAATCGTCGCATCTGCGCGACTAGTTTATTAGATCGAAATGAGTATTGGAAATCGAAATATACGGAAATCGTTAATTCATGATTAGGAGCTAACGTACCGGCAGCGTTAATTCCGAACGTGTTCCGCATACTGATTTAATGACGACAGAGGCAAAACATTTGAACTATTTATATTTTGTTATGCAAATCATTTGAACTATTTGCATTTTGTTGCGCGAAACATTTGAACTATTTGTATTTTGTTACGCAAAACATTTGAACTATTCTTTTGCTTAAAAATATAAGTATTAGGTTGTCCCATAAGTTCTATCCACGCCACGCTATGAGTGACTTTAAGTGGCTGTATTTATATAAATATGCAGGCTTATCTCTTAGCCGTTTATGGCATCGGTTTTAGTCGTCTCAGAGCTCTTGCAAAGAACGTTTCGTTGGTGACAAAGTCTCTTTTACAATTTTTTGTGCACCGCTCAATATGGAGAGCCAAAAGAAACATTCGCGACATGTCATGCTTCATTGCTTTAAAAAAGGCAATACTGCAAAGGACACTGCAGACGAGATTTGCACCGTTTACAGGAGTGGTACTAGGACTATTAGGACCACCCGCAATTGGTTTAAAAAATTTAGAGCTGGCAATTTCGAGTTGAAAGATGAAAACCGCAGCGGCTGCCCAGCAACGACGGATGCGGACATTATCAAGACTGTGCTCACTGAAAATCCGCGATATAGTGTGCGTGAGATAGTGGATGCCACTAATAATCCCAACACAATGGTACATAAACATTTAATCAAAATGGGATATGCGAATAGATGTGAAGTTTGGGTTCCACACCTATTGACGGAGACCGGCCTTATGAACCGCGTCTCTACGTGCGATTTGTTTCTTCAGCGACATGTAAGGGATCCTTACTTAAAGAGGCTTGTCACTGGAAACGACACTTGGATTTTATACCCAATTGTGCATCGAAAACGAACTTGGTGTAAGGAAAATAGACCTACAACTTTTGCGAAGCTTGGCCTTCATCCGAAGAAGATTCTTTTGTTCATTTGATGGGACTGGAAAGGTGTAGTGTACTACCAGCTCCTTCCTTAAGGTAATACGATCAATGCTGACAAATATTGCAACCAACTGGATTAATTAAAAAGCCGCCATAGCAGAAAAACGGCCAGAATTGGCGAACCGACGAGGCGTCGTTTTCCATCACGACAACGCAAGACCGTATGTTACGTCGGACGTAATGCAAAAATTATTCCAGTTTTATTGGGACGTTCTACCTCATACTCCTAGCTCCCCAGACCTTGCTCCATCCGATTATCGCTTGTTCCTCTCCTTAAAAAATTCTCTCCGTGGTAAATCTTTCAAATCCATAAGCGAAATAAAAACGCACCTAGATGAATATTTTGCAAATAAGTTTCGACAATTTTGCAAAGAGGGTATAATGAGGCATCCTGAGAGATGGGAAAACGTTATAGAACAGAACGATTCATATATAATATAATAAATTCACCTTAAACAACAAATATCGTGTATTCATTTCGCATCAAAAAAGGGAAGAAACTTATGAGACATCCTAATATATTCAAATAGATAAATCAATTTTGACACTACAATTTTTGCACTAAATTGAAGATGAATGTCCAAACAGTAAGAAAATGATATAACTGAATTACTATGAACACGTTAATAATTACTTAATTGCCAACCCAATATTTGCATCTTGTTACGCAAAACATTTGAACTATTTCTATTTTGTTACCGCCTTAATTCTCCTTTTTTGTAACGTTTTTTGTATTCGCGAACGATAGATTAAATCTAACTTTGGCAAATCGAATGTTGGCGCCGTTGATGGGTTTGTTTGAAACATCCGCACGCGTGACTGCATGACTAACATTTGATTTTGATCCTTTCATCGTTCGTTCAAACAGGAAAGTATTGGAGCTTCCAGGCAATTTCGAACGGTCGTGACTTTACAAAACGGCAAAATCCACGTTCTACCAGAAAAACGTTAATATTAATACATTTTGTGTTACTTGCGAATTTCCTTTTACGGAGATTACGGTAGTTGAAAGGGTGCCAAATATTTTGATTTCAAATTCGAAATCGAGGAAATATGCTTTTCTAATTGAACAGTTGAACGTTTCATAATCAATAACAATGGAACTTCATAAACCTTTGGTTTTAGTTCAGACGATGGAGATACATTTCCAAAGATGTGATGTATCAAGTTGGATGTGATTTGGTGTAAGTGTTGGATTAATCTGGGAAATTCAATCTGTTGAACACGTTTAAATTGGACGCATTGGTTTGCCGCCTATTAACAATTGGTTAGTAAAATAGTTCCAATTGGACGTGCATTAACAGTAAATTGAAAATCATAACTCACGCTTTGAAATGAAACATTACACGTGAAGAGTTTGTCTTTAAATAGTGCTGCAACGCTGACTTATACAAAGCCGACATTATTTTAGTTAATTAAGTGTATGCAACTGTATTTATAACAGTGAGATAGCAGAGCTAACTGAGGTTAAACTGACTCGTTAAAACTAGTCCTTGAATTTTAACTGAGGCTTTAAATTATTTAATATACCTAATTACTATAATATAATTAATTTAATAATGTGATTTCTTTTTCTTTAAAAAAATTGATTTAAAAAACGAACGATTCCCAGCATCCTGTAGTTTCGATTGTTCTAGGATGTACTCGAAAAGCGTTTCACTGCACGAAAAATAAGGTCCACCATACTGTAGAAGGGTTCTGGATCCAGCATTGCGACCGTGATGAAGCAGCATACATAGACGGAGAGAGGCTTATGGTATCCTCACGGGGGCGAGAAAGGCCGCTAGAGCGAGCTGGATCGGACGCTAATGGCTTTCCTAGCGCAAACGGCTAAATTCACTCATGGCATGCGAACCCGAAGAGGGATGTTAGTTATGTCGGAACCTACAGAGTTATACCTAACGGATCCCTTATTCCCCGTGTCTCTCTGACCAACCCTGTCGTTCCACCGTGAGATCGCGGAGCACGTAAATGTGAGGCTCCGCGTACGTGTTCTCCGCCGGTGGGATTTTCGTGCGGATGGAGATACGGCCGCGGATCTTGGATTTTCGAGGGCGGAATTGCCCGCCGGTGATTGAGAGACTGCACCTGATCTTCGGTATCTGCAATTTTCTTTTAAACGCGGAGCAGCGGAGGCGGTTAGGGAAATTTCTTGCAGCGACGTGGGGGGCGAGCGGTGCCCTCGGTAGCTATCTCTCTTGGCGGTCCGGCTCTTCGAACGAGATTGGAAGCATCGATTTGCCAAAATACCGTGTGACATCGCGGACAACGCAATTCCAATTCGGTGATTGCTCGAGGACCAGCAATTCGTTTCCGTCATGAGTTTGTTTTATTGGAAATCTTGTTTAACGGTATCTGCCGGGGAAACTACTAACAATTCGGGAACTACGAGAATACAGGTACTCGAATATCCGGCTCCATTTCGGGGTGTAGTCAGTTAATCTACCGGGCCGGGCAGATTGGAAAAATGGATGTACATACTCTGCCGAGTTTCTGGCACATGGTGCAAGAATGTATCGCCGAGCTGGAAATGCAAGCTGGATGCTGATAGGCCGTATTGCCACCGGTCTATAAAATATCGGTATTATATCTACATTATGATATTAGGTTGGGGAATAAGCTCGTAGCGTTTTTATATTTTCTCTTATTTTACAACGATTTGTTGCTGTTTGACAAAGTACGTCATATTTATTCGATAGAGCTGTCTCTGCTCTACAAAACTGTGCTAATCGTGTTTTTTTTAATCATTTAATTTTTTATTATTTTTGAGGCTGTAGTGGTACATACATGTTCGACGACCGTAATAACAATTCGAGCTGTCCTCGCATGCAGATGCCAAGGTTCTGGTGAAAAAAACATTCCTTGACGTTTGCTAGTACGGAAATTACCTTATTCCTTTATTTATTTTTCATTTTTTTCACACATCAACAATTTGGTCGAGAGGTGGGTGGAGGTCGTAAACAATAACGGCGAATACATAATGGATTAATTAATTGTTATAACTATTAGCATCGTTTTGTAGAGCAGAAACAGCTCACACACTTTGTCAAATAGCAACAAATCGTTGTAAAATCAGAGAAAATATAAAAACTTATTCCCCAACCCAATATTATGACGCCATGTCGGTATATAATCAAAAACTCATACTATCGCATTGTAAGGTACGTGTATTATTGTAGCGAAGTCTGAGTAATTATTTTTGTACTTTTATTGGTATGGGCGTCACATATCGGTAAATGTTTCAGTATTTTTATCGGTATGGACGTCACATATCGACAAATATTTCGATAGTTTCACCGGTATGGATGTCACGTTTCTGTATTAAAACCGATTTTCTGAAAAGCGCTTACGTTAAGTCAACGTGGAAACAAATATCGATATAATACCTAAACCTTTTGAGATTTATCAAAATATTCGAATATCTTACTCACGCTATTCAACTTGATCATATCTGATTATTAAACAATGATTTTTATACATTTGTTAGATATGAACGAATGAAATATAAGATTGAGAAACGTTAAAACAATTCAAGAATAAGAATATATAATTAGTTTTAAATTCTCAGGGGACATCGTAATTCTAGTGTATGACTACACATTAAAGTTTATTAGCGATTTGCAACTATTTCTCGATGTCTACAAATTCATATAAATCAAATATTATTATAACAATATTATATATACATATATATCGTATACTATATAATAATATAAATGTTTATAAGCGCTGGTAGGTAACATCCATGATGGCTCCGAGTGCAAAGGGTAAATCACAAAGACTAAATAAAAATAAATAATAAAAAGGACGCTTTTGACAAGCATTCGTAGAAATAGGTACCAAATAAAATGCCCGTAAATCCAGTGTTAAATCATCGGCAGTAAAGTCACCGGCTTCTGTTTCAATAAAACGAGAAAACTATCAGAGAAATGCATTATTCCGGTACTAGATTTACGTCTGCAGTATTCAGTAGAATCTTTTCCAACCCGTTGGGGGAATGTTTGCTTGTACGCACGTCTGTTTAGTGGACCCAATCTACTTTATCTTGTAGTCAGTGTTTCGCAGTCCTAGCGAAATGCTCGAGCACTTAGATTTATGTACCGAGCTGTACCAGAATCTCACCACAATACTGTCAACCTTTCTCAGCTCTACACCTGTCAACGTGCTCGAAGTGTGTTTAACGTAGGCTCATTGATTAAGGGTTTAAATTGACTTTTCGGGATAGTGAAACTGTGTCCGCCACACTTGGCTAAGATATATTTCTTAATACCATATCTATGGTACTCATCACTCGAAGTGTTTTAGATTTAAAATTTAAAACATTCATAAATAACGGTTCCAGCTGTTTACGGAGAATGTTTGTGAATATTTTTTGTTGACCGAATGCCACCAATATCTGTTCAAATTTAATAGCAATGTGTATTCTATACATTGTTATACTTATTTCAACTAAAATAAAAATATTACCTACGCGTTTAGAAATTGAATGTTGAATAATATCTTGTTCGTGCATTTAGTGCATGCATAGGATCTGCTTTTTTAAAGAAAAAGTTACAAAAATGCTGCATTTTCTAAAATTTAATAGATTCAATTCACATATTTTATTTAATCAGAATTATCAAGCACATTTCGCTCGTAAACGAGATTTTTTTCATTTCTACTCATTCTGTTGAAATCCCAATTATGGATTTTTCAGCAAAATAGATTTTTCATCAAATAATTTACGAAGATAAATATCGAAAAAGAAGTTGAATTAAAAAGAAATATGTATTCTTATGGAAGTTATTCAAACATTTTTCATTCATTCTGATTACAGTTTATCGCTTTTCCTGTTTTACCTATTTTCATCGTGGAATTATCGTTTCAGTAATGTATTGCTAGTGCTATTGGTACTACATAGTTTAACAAATAATGTGATACAATTATGCTGGTAATTAGCAAATGTGTAATGTAACGGTGCAATATTCTGTATTATTCCGTATGAACACTTAAGCAAACAGGCTGCTGTAGTCGAATAAGCTGCGAGACAAACAGCAATACAGTTTCATGTAGGTATAAGCTGATTATCGCTGCGTCAACCTCATTATGCTTATCAAGGGTATAGATAACTATAAATTACGTGATTTTGAATTTACAATGCACGATGTGTTTCTACTATGATGTGAATAAATGTTCATACAATTATCATGTAACGATACATTTTAGAATCATTCTACACATCTAAAATGTTCGTATTCTGATTGCTAAACAAATACAAATTACGATATCGAATAGAATACACAATGAATCGCGAACTACATCGAAAACTGAATTGCAAAGACGCCAAAAGAATTTCAGAATATTTTATGTTGCATAGAATTTATTGAAATTATTCGCACAGGAAAGACACTGCTATCCGGTTTACGTTTCCTACAATTAGCTTCTGCTAATGATCAAACAGTATGAAAATATTATTGTTGATATCAAAGAGAAATTCTCTCAACGTATTTCTCTAAACATCTTTAAGTTAATAATTTCTACTGTTATCTGCAATACCAAACTAAATGTTCGTACGGAAAAAATCTCCAATTGTTTCAATCCATAAAAATAACATGCGCGTTCGGATAATAATGTTTGTTACAGATTGCTACAGTGTGTAACCACGTTTATCTCTTCTTATAAATAACGTTGCACGTGAATCACTTTAGACTGATGCAGTTACATGTTCCCTACTCATGAACAACATTCACCAAACAGGGGTTGTACAATCACGGTACAATACTCTTGACATATAAGTTTACGCCACCTTGTACAGATGTCAGTCCCATAAGTATTCATACCTCATATAGGAGAGATTTGTTGAAATCATGGGACGCATGCAAGATTTCGCCGTGCTTTACAGTTGGTTGTACATTTTTTTCTCCAAACTTTTCCTCTTCCGTCGCATCCAAAAATATTAAATAAAATGATAAAAAGTTTAATACAAAATTGTACATGCATCCCTTGATTTCAACAGATTTCTCTTATAAGCAATGAGGGTACGAATACTTATCGGACTGACTGTATATGTATATTCACCGCGAGATGATGGGGCAGGGTCGGAAGGGATGAATCGTTGAATCTGCTTGTATAGTGCATCGAAATTCCATTTAATCACTCGTCAGACTAGACACGTCTAAACATTGTTCAGCCGAAAAGCGAGTGCTCTTCCACGAGATCTGCAGCACCGAAGTCTCGACATCGTGTAATCTTCATGGCGACTTCGTCGGACACGCTTAATCTCCACCCATACCTGCTGCTCATTCATGGAATTGTTAATGGAGTAGTAAACTGTTGGCAAACTTGGCGCGAGATCCATTTTTATTTTGTGACTTCGCTGCAGGAAGTAAGTGTACGCTACCGTAAAACTGGCCTGAATAATTCACACGAACGATCGCAATTTATTATTTAGATACGAGGAAGTGTACGAATTTAAAATTTTAGGAATTTTCGAGTTAAAAGATGGATCGAGTGCTACAAATGCTCGCGCATAATTCATGGAGTTGTGGCAACATTTTTAGATGTATGTAAATAGAGGATCTTTAAGGTACAATACTTTTAGTATTTTAGAATAATATTGTGTTCCTAATGATGTTAATATTGATTAGTGGTCCGCGGATTTTTATGCAAAATAAAAATTGTCTTCATCAATTGCAAATAATAGGTACCAGGTAACAACGTCGTTCGTCCTTTAATCATTTTATCATAGACTAAAAATAATAGATTGACATAGTTAAATCCCTTTAAACTTTATAACATGTTAAAACTACCCAATTTTACCATAAATGCATAAAATCTAATAAATCCATAAATACATAACCTGACATAAATGCATAAAATCCGTAATATATTGATTAGTTACAGTCTAATATATTTGCTAATTAATATTTCTTAGTAATTGTGTATTATATTTGGTACCACTAATACTGTTGATAAACGGAAATGGAGAAGCACAAAAATTCCATATTTTGCAATTGTAGCATTTTTGATAATGTAAAGTACGTATAAAAACGAATGTCTTGTTCGAACGTCAAATGCTTCATGAAAAAAATATGTCGTTTCTCTTTAACTTTTGGTTTACATTTCTAAATGTAAAGCGGTTTATAACGTTCAAAACCGGTCATTGTCAGTTCAACATAACCATGTTTAATGAAATGCATGTCCCTCAGAGGTTTATTTAACCGAAATATGAACTGTTATAATGGAACAGTATGGAACTATTCTAAATAAAATACGCAATAACAACTCATAGCAATGTGGAATCATACATTGGAACTATATATAATGATTTATTTCAACAATAACATTTCGACTATCGAATGTAGATTTCATTGAAGTTATAGACAATGGATTTATTAGCATCGTTTTAACTACAAAAACATATCGGAAATAGATTTATCCGATGTCAATGTTAACCGACAACGATATTTTTTTTTTTTTTCTTAGAGGTTTTACGTCGCATCAGCTGCAAGGCTATTAGCGTCCTTCTATTTAAATAGACCTTATATTTTGTTTATTAAGCCTGTATCTCTCAGAAATTTTAATAGGTCCTTGATTTTGTTGCTGTTTATGTTATCCTTGAGCAGTGGTTTTAGTTTGGGTTTGGTACGCATATAATTGTATTTTCGGCAGTTTAAGATTAGGTGGTCCGGACAACGATATTGATCAATGCGAATTCATGAATTAATACATATTTTCAAATAGTAGTAAAAGACGTAATCCAACTATGTACCTTTACATGAATGCAGTACCTGATTACAAGATGGCGGATCTTTTTGAAAATTCTTGTATGTTATTTTATAATAGCTAGAATAAAAGATAAATTTCCTTTATTAACCGAGAGACTTCAGTTGATAAAAATGCGATAAAGTACTAGTAATTTTAATTAATATTGACGTCTGTTTATATTTCATAACTTTGTACACAGAAAAATGTAATTGCAATACATTTTTATGTTTTTCAATTGTTTTCAATTACGTTTTCAATTCAATTACATCGTAAATCGTAATTAATGTAATTTAGTTACGCAGTGTTTCGTAATGAATGTAATTTAATTACACAGTGTTTCGTAATTAATGTAATTTAATTACTTAGTGTTTTGTAATTGTGTCCCAATTGCAATTACGAGTTACATTGCAATTTGAATAAAAAGAGGCCTGGCGCACGAATTGTGATAAGATTGAATTACAATGTAATGGAATTACTTTGTAATTACCTGGAGTAATCGAATTGGCATTCTGCATAACTTCGAGGGTTATCCATTGATGTGTGTAAAGATTTGTCTAAAATATAGACCTCTAAAAATTCAGCACCGTCTACGGAAAACTAGTTTGCTATCAATTGTGTATAATAGAATAATGAAATAGATGCGTGGATTCGCAGGAAAATGGTTCTCACGGTTGGTCGAAGATTCGCAGATCGCAGTCGAAGCAACTGGAAACCGCTAAATACGCGAAACAGAGAAACAACCTTGGCGCATTCAAACACAATCTTCGAAGCGGGTCGAAGTTAGAGAACGGCACGGAAACCGTGGCGGAACTGTGAACTCGACAGGGAGCAGAGGAAACGCGTACCAAGGATCGTGATTTCGGTTTGGTAGAATCGGCCGAGCAGTTTCCGGACAGGAAGCGAGCACCCGGGGTAGATTCGGACCCCGAAATCTGTAGTCCATCCATTCCCCCGCCAATAGACTTCATTATCCGTGGCATATTGTGGACTGTGCGGCCCGCGCAGCTCCCTGGTCGTCCTTTACCGTTATTTGTTGCCCCGCCGCCAACTTTCCGTAGCTATCGTCCGTCTCTTCTATTTTCCCGTGGTACTGTCTGCGACCGTGCGTCATGTTCCAGTAGCTTTTGTTACACCCTGACCCCGTCTGTCTCGTGCTTTGCGTCGCCGCTCCGGTTGCATACAACGTTCCGCCGGCCCCTCCCCGCCCGCGCCGTTTCTTCCATTGTGTTCTGCTTGCTATCAGTCACCCAGGGCCGTCTGTTTCGTCGGCGTCCAGTGTTTCGTTTTTATCTTCCGGTGCCGCGCCGCTGCATCATGCTAATCCGTTCCGGACCGGGATACTTTCGGCCCGAAGGAAATCGGGTCACGGAAACTTGCTGGATAAGATTTTTACGAGTTCCGCAGCATCTAGCTTACGTTATGCTGAAGAAGAACTTTCGGCCGGTTCTTTTACAGTCGAGCGGCACGATATGTTATTGCTGGCCTCTGGAGTTTTCCGCGTTACTCTCGAACTTCAACCCTTTGCGGTCATACATCGAGTTTGTGGTTGCATTTTGTTGCGGCGAGTCTTCGGTCAAACCCACCTCGAACAGTTTTGCAGACGGTGTTGACTGCAAAGCATTTTTCTGTAATGTTATTGAAGCTTCACATTTCCTGGAGTTTTAGCAAACGTGGGTATATTCAATGTAAAACAGGTAGGAATATTGCGAAAGTTTCGGTTCATCGATGTTGCTTGTGTATCTTTCAAGTAACTTGTAATTGATTTTCATCTTTCTTTGACTTCTTAAGATCGATACTTGATTTTATGTTAAGAATATTTATCGAGGTATGTCAATTTAATTATTGTTTCCTTTAAATGGTCTTGTCGATAATGTTCTGTACCTACTCTTCGATATTAGTCGCCGCAATATTGGAATCGTAATTTGTAGTAGACTGTGTGTACTACGAATGCAAAATTCGAAATTACTAATGCTAGAGTTAAAAGGAATGTTTAAGATACACGGGTTTTTAGTATTCCTTTATAGTTTTATTCGCACACTTCTGCATTTCAATTCTGTTCTTAATAGCTGCCTCTCTTATCAATGATCATTGATCATTTTACAATATAACATTCATTTCACACAATTTAATACAAATAATTAAATATAATATAATATATTCATGCTGTTCAAATCAGTATGAATATAACTTTATCGATTACAATAGCTTTTCCTGTTTCCCCACAGCCACCATTATGCTAGAACAACGTTCCATGCTATCGTAAGTTTCTATTGTTATTTGTCGTTAATTTTGTAACATCATTGTCCAGTAATCTCTTCGTCAATTAACAGCCTCTTCCTTCCTTAATGACTCGGCATTATAAGATTACCCTTTGTTACGAGCCGCCATTGGATTGCATCTCCTGTTTCCTTCGATCTTCCATAACTTTCTATTATTCCCGTTCCGATATCCGACGCTAATTTAATCGACCCTCGCCACGCTTCAGAAACCTTCGTCACGTGCCTTTTATTCCTGGCCACTCTTGATTATCACCTATTATCTTTGTTCCTACCACGTTTCGCAGTATTTGCCATCAACCTTGAACCTATCGATTTGTTTCGTATATCATTAACCAGGACACTATTAATCATTTTCCACCCTACCACTTTATGTTTTCCTCTACCGAACTGTTCTCTGTCGATGTTAGTGCCCAGAACTAATATTCTTTATGACACGGACGTACCTGGCCGGCTATTCTTGAGTTTAGGATTTTCGCTAACGGCTGGTAGGCAATTTAGATTTACAATAATATTCCTCCCGAGAGAACGCATACTTTCTTGCTAGTTTTAGGATTTCGCTTCTCTCGGCCTCAATAGCCAAGACGTGTCATAAGAAAGGAAAGTTCCGAAGGGTAAGTCCCGTGTTAGTTTACAACGGTGACCAGCCGTAATTACACCTGGAGGAATTTCCAGTTAAAAATCTTTGTTAAAGGAATCTTTGTTAAAATATCACTGTCGCCCCCACCTTCCATATACCAGCAACTTCCTAAAAGAACGCGCTAAGGCGCAGGGGAAGGGTGCTTTCTCGAAACATACGCGCTGGTTGGTTATTGTTAAAATCATGGAAAACCAATCCGCGAGTATTAGAAAGGTGTGAGAGGGTAGCAGTTTACCTCGACAGAGAACATTTTTTAGAAAGACAGAGTTGGAATAGCATTCGAGGAAAACTGACCTCTTAGAGTTAGAACAGAATTCGAGGACCTTAGACCTCCAAAGGGAAAGGTGTACATAGTACGAGGCTAAATATATAAGTTGTTCACCACTAAATTCCGGACCTACTTTTAATACAGTCCACACATATAACATCACAATTCGTCGCTATTACTGACGACGCCGTGACGCCCCAACAGTCGACCATATTGAAACTCCGTGCAAATTTCTTGTAATTGATACTATTTAAACAAACTTGTACTCTCTACGTTGCTCTTTATCAAAACAAGAGAAAACTTTTTCGAAACAAGAGAAAATGGACGCGCATCACCTTCAAAATAAACGGTCCATATTACAACGATAATTCAAGTGAATAGCATCGTCTTAGTCCAATGTTTACAAGAAACATTACACTAACAAAAAGCTATCGTAAACGACCGTAGGACAGTAATCCTGATTTATTGGTTACGTTTCAGTTTCGAACTCGATCCGAACCGATCCGAGCCGTTGGAATTACATCAGCACTAGTACCACAGCATCTTGCTAGAACAGCCACGTCCGCAGAATCTTAGCCGTTTCGGGTCGGAATTGATCCACCAATTAATCGCGGTAACCAACATCCAAGTCGTCTGGGCGCGTTGATTGACTCGACTGGATCTGTAATTGGATATTATCGAAGTGTAACCCGTCGAAACAGTAGCGAACACGCTGTTCGAGTTGCTATTTGTTTCCCCCGCGGAATTTCTTGTTACGTCGTCAGCGTGAAAAACTCAACGGTAACGTTTCATTTCTCCGGCAAAAATAAACCGGCACCGGCGAGCTCCAAGTTTTTCTATTTGCTACGAACGCGCCGATTTAATAGCGCTGCCGCTCACTGTTTTATATTTACGTACGTCGAGAGTCGGATCCTTTATTTTTTATCCCAGGCGACAGCAACATTTCTGTTTGCGAGCATTTAATCATTCGGTCCAAGCTCCGCGAATGTCGAATTGCTACGGGTACAGTGATCGATGAGAATGGTCATCACAGGTCGCCTTTTCTATTGAGACTTCCGCGGCGACTGTGCGCTGAGCTTGCAATGCGAATTCGCGCGATTAGAACAATGAACTACGTGCAATTAACGTATGTGTGTCCTCGTTACAATATACCATCCAGATGGCTTGAATTATTGGGGAATGTTGTAGGGACTGAACTATTGCGGAAATAGTACAAAAGTTGTAATCGGTTCGAATGACAATAAAAATAAAAAGCTTAAAAGAAAGTAACTTTTTTGTCCCAGCCTATAAACAACATTTGAACAATGTATTTTGAAGAGCAACTAATCTTTTACGTAACTGCTATTGCAACTGACAAACCAATTTTTTTATTTATCACCAGAATTGAAGATAATAGAGTTTAAAAGATAATTTCATTTTTATGTATAATATTTTTTATTTACAATTAGTACACCCATTTTCATGTTCAAAGTGAATATTTCTCTGCGCGTAAAAAACTCCGACACCAGCTTAGAGAGGTATAAGAATGACCCTGCGATAAATTGTTATCCAATTCCGTCATTAGGGCTTCATTCTTATGCGCATAATAAAACCCTTATGCAGATCAGGGTTTCTTATGTGCACTATTCTCATGCGCATAAGAAACTGCTGTAATGTTTCTGCACATAGAAGGTTTACAAATACCATCATTAACCTTTAATATTGTGGAGATGGTCGATTATATTTTATAAATTATAAATTATTGCAATCAATATCGCTTATAACTATTAATCATTCTTTTCCTTACGTGTTTGGAATATTACTATCAATTCCCAAGAATAATTTTCTCTAATTGCGATGGCGCGAAATTATAACATAAAGCTTATTTTACGATGAAAATTCGCTCAAGTATGAGATGTTTTTGTTAATTAAACTATTAAAAAAAATACAGTTTTTTCACATTTTAGCTCTTGTTATGATTTATAAAACGAGAAACACCAGCGTGGAAACAAGAATTTACTGCAATTTTAATACTCCGATGTTCAGACAAAAGCCAAAATACGAACTTAATGCACCCGCAGTAATTTTCACAGAGCAAAGTCCGCAAAATCAGAATTTGTCCAGCAATTGTTCAGTCAACGAATAATATTTATCGAATTCCACATTTCATTCTCCGATCTTTGGAAACACAAATCCGCAGAAAGGTTGCCAGTTTAATAATGGTTCTGCCCATTCATGAATCCTGTAGTCGGTGAATATTTGTACATCCATTATGCAGCGTCGAACCGGTTCGAAGGAAACCGAATAAAGGCCGACACATAACGGAGGAACAGCGATCGGAATGGCGGAGGCAGCTGCGGCAAATTGAATTAACGATTTTTAATATCTAGGACCGAAACGTGAACAGTAAATCGCTATTTCAATTCCTGTTGCGCCGCAGTGATCGCATAAATCGTATTCCGATACGATATTCCGAATCGGTTGGAGATTTCCAGGAATAAAGAAGCATTCGACTCGAGATCGTAAAGCGCCGGGGTTCGAAATTTTCGAGATTATGGAGAATTAATGCACCGGCGCGTCATTTGCACAGTTTCAACCCCAGACTGCGCTTAAGTAGAACGTGTGTGGCAGCGTCCTTGCAGAACTCTATTTCATTTTCTTCGTACATACAGTCAGTCCTATAAATATTCGTACCCTCTTACACGCATCCCTTGATTTCAACAAATTTCTCTTATAAGCAATGAGGGTACGAATACTTATGGGACTGACTGTATAGAGTGGACAATTTAAAACAGGTTACCTAAATACAGTAAATTTTCTCCAATTGTCCCTCAACTTACAAACGAAAATGGACAATTTGGGAAGAGGAGACGTGATTATTCGAACCCCGTTCGTAAGGTTAATTACTATTAACCTTTCGCTAAGAACGATTATTATGATCACTCAACAATTAACGCTCATTGGATAAAAGATAACGAAAGTAAAAATTTGTATTTGAACTACAATTACACAAAAGCTGCTGTATTTATAACTGAAAGTCTCATGTAAAAATGTTAGTTAGCTGGCAGTCTAACATTGTTTAACATAAAATGTTATTTTCGATTTGTAACAAGTCAGAATTTTCCTTAACGATCCGAAGTCAATCGCAATACTAAGTCAAAATTCGGACAGTTATTAATTTTAGAAAGTAGACACGACACCTGGCAATTCCAATGTCGTGTTATTCGTACATTTTTTAAAGAGGATAAATACGCAGACACGAAAATTGACTTATTCACTGTATTTTAATTTGCCATGTCTTATGGAGAACTGTATATTGTGGAGTTAAATTATTCGTTGTAAAGTGTAGAATTCGTAATATCCATGTTCTCGGTTACTTTTAACTCTTTGGGGCACAGTGGGATTAAAAGTGTCCCACCTTTCTGATGTATTTCACGTCATGGTGGGACATTTTTAATCCCACCTCGAAATCTTGCGGTAACTGCAACTGCATAGGTTTATATTTTGTCTTATTTACGTAAAGCAGTTGGTAATATCTTCAAACAATGTTACAAATGTATTCCTTGTGTTGGCGACATTCAACACGCAATTACCGGTTGATCAATCGTTATAAAGGGAAGGTTTATTGCACTAACATTGTTTTCTTAGTTTCATGTAAAATAGTCGATGGGACTATTTGAGCTGCACCCAACAATAACAAATTACATTAACTATTACTATTTTGTTATGTTTTTACATGATGTTATACCTTTATTAATAAAAATATGCCAATTTTGTTTCATTTAAAATACGATAAAATTCCTGTGCAACATGGGTCTATTTTTGATCTGAAATCCTGTGCCTCAAAGAGTTAATCCGGTCTTTATTTTCTTATTTTCTAGTAAACTTAACGAGTAGTGAAGTTCATCGTATTTTAATTACTTACGATTTATTTTATATATACTTCTAACGATTATCGTACGACTCATCGCTAAGGTTGAATTAGTATCAATGCGTAGTTAATCTATACGATCAACCTTTGCTTTAGAAAAGCAAGCAGAAAATGACATAGAATAAAATTTCTCTAAATCATCTCGAAATCAGAACTGAATACATTAAGGTCTACAGCATTCGCTTCGAAATCGAAAAAGAAGTTTTATTAAAGTATTTTTGTAAGGTCTTTTCAGAGCTTATTGCGAATAATCGTTGACCCTCTTTTTTGGGTCGAGGAAACTTTGGAACTAAACTTCTGCAGTGCAGCGGTCATGCAAAAACGACAGATGGCGCAAAGTTTTGAGTAAAAGATTGAATCTTCTATCACGTGTCCGTTTTTTCCAACTGCTAGACCAGAGTTATTCCACTACTTGCCCGTACGGGCAGCAATTTTCAGGGGGAAATGCCGATCTGCGGGATCTAAGCCCCATTCTCCAGGGCAACGGTGTCCCTTTCTTAGCTCCTTACGAGTCTCCCCACCAGTTACGACGCATTATTTGGCTAAAAACGATGACAGGGATTCACTGTAGGTTATATCGAGTCCTCCCAAGCCTACAAATTTTCATCCTCCTCCTCCCATCCCCCTTCCCCTCTGTGACTGGTTATTCTCCATTCATTCTCATGAAGATTCTTGAAAATTTTCTTCATAACATTTATTATTTTTCAGATTACTAATTCAAGTTGCTTGAGTTGCAAGTTCCCATCTCAACGCATATATTTAAGAAAAAGAAACACTGTAGCTCACATTGAGATTGAATGGATTAGAATGAGCATCGGACGATCGTATAAAAATATCAGACAAATTACAACAGCAAAATTCAAGGACATAATTGACCTGATACGATATATACCACCGGAACATTAGATTTCTTCAAATCCCTTTCACACACACAACATGTAGATGAGTAGTAAATTGTTTTGTATTAAAATCTTTTTTATGTTTTGCACGTTATATAGTTAAAAAGATGTTTTGAATCGCATAAATTAAGTTTCCGAAGTGTTTTAAAGTATGTAAAATAAATTAAGTATTGTTTTTTTTCAATTTGAAGCATCTTAAATTATGTTGAATGGACTTGGGCACCTTCAAATTTTATAATGAATCTGGATGTTCATTTTGAAAATGGCCTAACTCCATTCTTGATAAGAAAACACATATTATTCACTTAATAATTGCGACTATTTTAATAGGAACTATAAATTGAACACTCTTAGATACACTTAAGCAGTATGACTCATTAGTATCCTATACATATATTTTAAAATTCATTGAAATACAAACCCTTATATATCTCGATTTGAAAATAAATTGAGTTAGGCCACTTTCAAAATAAACGGCTCAAATATAATATTTACTATAATTGAGGACAAATTACGGGGACAGATCGCTAACATAATAACAAGACGTATTCTGTAATGGATGACATTCCGAATTTATCTCGGTGCCACGTTCAAATTCGTCCCGGCGCCGGGAGTCGTTCCGTGGAAGTTTCACATCGCTCGAAAAACGACAGATGGCCGCTAGTGTCATCTGAAACAACGGACCTTTTATAATGTATTCGGCCCTCAGCCGACTGTCGGACCACGTGTTGCTGTATAACGCAGATGTGACAGCTGCGTTTATCGCGAATTTCAAGGCACCAGAAGTTTTCCCCGAGTTCTTTCGGCGTCGCTGTAACGCTGGCCTCCTATTCGCTGCATGCTAAACCGCGGGGAAAATCGATGGGATCTCGCAAAACAGCTTACACGCGACAGTTCTTGCCCGCCTGAAAATTTGCAAATCTAGTAAGCTGTTCCGCTTATATTGCCCCGCGTTAAAAGGACCCTTGGGCTGCCGGCGAACTTTCGGCTATGCGACCCTCGGGACGTGGGAACTGCTAAAGGTTTGTTATCGAACAAAATAAGAACTGCTGCACCTCCATTCACATACCGTATCGACAAACAAGCAGACCGAACTAACTTTGAGACGACAGGAAACCGACAATGTAGCAGATAGCGTTGCATTTTATAGGGAAACGTGGCTAAACAACGGCAATTTGGAGTAGCACAAAGACTGACCGATTAATTCTGGTAGGGAGAAATATTTTGCCAATTAAGAATTTTGTATATCTCCATAGTTACCATGATTAGAATTTTTAGATTGTTATCATTTTTTAGCAGATGAAGACGAAAGCAGATTTTGATGACGAAACAACAGAATTTTATCTCGACTTCTAAGATCGGAATAAGATTTATGTATTCTTGGGGTATTTGAGCAATGTTTTTTACGTTTCGTGATTAACAGACTCAACTTGAATAACAAACACAACCTTAACCTTGATTCTTTTCATGATTTTCTCCGATAATTGTTGTTTCAGATATCTGGTTTGATGGAATTAAAAAATGGATTAAATTTTTAAAAATAGAAAACGAATTCTATCGCTACCGAGGAGTACAATTTAATAATCCCATGAAAGTTCGAAACCCCGAAGCGGAGGAATGCGAACTTTCAAATATTCAGCTGACTTTTTCGCGAGGAATTTCGTTGAACGTTGCCGCCTATAGACTCAAGATTGCAAGTCCGAAAAAAATGAGCGGCAGCAGCGGCGGCCGGTGTACTCGAAGATTAAGCCAACCGGCAGTAAACGTTCCAAGAAGCTTTTAAGGGATATTTAAAATTCAACGAGTTCAAAAGTTCGAAATAATTATGACGAAGCAAGGCATTCCGATGAATCAACGCCTAACGTTAAAAGGCCGGCGCCGCCGCTGCAGCCAACTTGCAGTAACGGACAATTAAGAGTAGATGGAGGAAAGTAGCCACGGGCTTCGACCCCCGTTGCGCTTTTCACCGAGTCACCCCTCCCGGGTGAACTTTCACCCCTTGTTGACTTAACGATTATTCCATATTTGTCAGAGTTTCTTTGCCGGGACTTTCACCTGTCAGAACTTTGATTAATCTTTTAATGCTCGCCCTACACGTTCCAATACAAGACCGTCCGTCCAGTTATTCATCATTACAAGTAGACTGGAGATTTAATGCCATTACGATAGAGATAAGTAGGTGAAACGTAAAATAGATAGGACATTAAGAGAAATTAGTTTCTGTCCAACTCTTGTTGCTCAGAATCGATGCGAAACTTTTTTATTTCCCATAAATATCCGCAGTGTATTTACGAGGCTAGCTTATACAATAGATTGTAAAATAAAATCAAAATAATAGTATAAATATTGCCATTTGACAATACAGATTTGACAATTGATCTACATATTCACATGTTATATTAAATTATAAATTAAATATTATAAAATTATAATAATAAAAATTATGCCCAAAAGTATGAACATTTTATAACATCCAATAACATATTCGTTCAGTAATATTTTCAAATTGTTTTGTCATAGAAATAACACAATAGTCTTATCTTATCTAGATTAAACATTGAATTATATTAATATTCAAGTATCAAAAACATTTAAATGAAACTAGAATATTCATAATATATTTAATAAATATATTTTCATGAACGCATCTTGCATAGAGAGTGTTTATAACTTATATAAAAAATGTTAACGAAAATTGATTAATTCCATACTAGACTGTATATAGAACGAAATAATATCGCGTTAAATGTAAAATATTTAATTTCAAATGTACAAGCCGACGTTAATACAATTTTACGAACGAACTTGTTGCTATATCGATTGCGCTATGGAAAGCTGGACCGATTCCAGGCCGATTATTACCGCGCCAGACCACGAAACCTAATGAAATCTCACAGATTCCTTATCTCTATGTCTTTGACGAGATAATACCGCAGGGCTAGATAGAAATCTTGCCCAATTGCATTGCCTCCCATACCCGAAAATTGAAGTCTTACAACAAAGAAGCAGATGGTTAAGACACTCTGCATTTAGGTTTTCATGTGGAAGAAAATTGTTCGGTCTCAAGAAGACCAAACACGAGATAAACACGGTCGGCTAGCCGAACCGCTCAACGCGAAGCGACTAGTCCCAACATTATCGGGTGTCATCGGACACCACTTCGAGACCTCCGTCAGCGAACCCATTGATAGGGCGATATACAAACCATTTTTCCAGACCTTTTCACATCCTTCGAATCAATAAACTAAGCACAGTTTCTCCAAATCACATCCCTACTCCGACGACCAAATTGCACCACCCACTAACCAATTAGAGACCCTTTTCACCCCTATATAGATATTAAGACAACCAATAGAAAAATCATAAGAGTCGACGTTATACACGACACGAGACGGAACCAGCAGAATACAAAAAACACTCGCTAAGAACACATCGTAGAACACAAACCACACTCGCTATTCTTAGCGTTCACATCGAACAACATATCAGTCTCTCGCACAGAATCCCTCGGGCATACTTTGTACCATCAAGTCGACAAATATATAAGTTTGTTACTATTCCTTCGTCGAGTTCCACTTTAACTAGGAGTCGTTACATCGTAACCTCGTCAAAGTCCCGAGTATCGTCGCGAGTATCGTCGCGAGCAGGCGAAACGGGATTTACGACTCCGCGAAAACCGGCATACGGATTTGCGATATTTCGGCGCGCTACAAGAATTATAACAGTTCTTGATTTAGTTCAACACTGGAATGGGAAATAAAAATCACGCGGTTTTATTCTGCGTTAATTTAATTTTCGAATGCCTCCGAGTGTCATTGTTTATTTGAACATCTCAAATAACAACTTTAATTATTTTCACATGATAAAATAATTAAATTAAGTACGTTCTATGAATGATAATTTATAGGCTATAAATGTTGTGCAATTGATATAAATCTGAAGATTCAGAACACATCTAATTTGACAAACTCTCTTTATGATAAATAAGTAAACATATTATTAACTGAAATGATTTAAAATTAGACTATGAGAATAGAAACTGTAACTATCAGTAGGCAGAACACAACGTTATTAATAGATTATTTATCCAATCGAGTAATTAATATAAATCGAATAATTATTAATTAGAAATTTATTTTTACTTTATATTTTGTTAGTGTACATAAGCATATAATAGCTTGTTTCACACATTTACAAATGTTGTGTACCAGCATGAAAGTCACAACTTAGTTACACTATCTCTAGATTAAGACTTTAACCCTTTGCGCTCGAAACAATTTTAACTGTCAATTTAGAGTAACTCCTCTGGCTTATAGTATTTTTATTTCATGCAACAAAGTACAGTTGTATGCATATGAAATTTATTCTTGTGATAGTTTCACTATTTAATATAGTTTTTAAATATAAACATTCATGATAAGGCATAAAAATGATCTTGGAACATTATATAACAATTTTAATGTTGCCTCAGAGTCACCACTCGGATGCAAATGTTGAAACGTACTGCAGTCGTGTGATTATTCTTTCTACCATCTTAAATCTTTTATATCTTGTTGTTTACAGCAGTCGTTAGCAGTAGCCAAAACTTCCATCTCTTTAATTTCGAATGAAAGGTTGACTAAATTAAAATGTATTATTAACACGTTGTTTATCGTCAATTTTCGAATAGTTCTCTAAAAATTAAAGACCAACATGTACAAATATCTTAAAAAATTGTTCAAAATTTACAAAAGTCTCATCCACAATCCATCAAATTATATATATTAACATAATGTAATAAGTTGCCTTCAAATTATTATTTTTAAAAAATGGTCCAACTACTCTTAGACACAATTCAATGAAAAACCTATGTAATAAACTTCCGGTAAATGCAGTATTAACACAGATTCTCAAATTATCATTTCATTTAAATATTTGGCGCTTAAAAAATCGACTAGTATAATTTTCAGTTTAATCATTTTTCCACAAGATTCTCGCGTCGATAGACGTTCATTAGACTTTATTTTGTTAGAACGTTGCTGTGCCTAAATCAGAATCGTATCGCATAAAGTGAACATCATATACGCGGAGCACTCATGTCCTTATTAATGTTCACGTCGCACAATAATTAGCTTACCCGTCTGCGTCCCTTTACGGAGAATACCGGTTGTTTTATTCTATTACCGAACGTTTCTGCGAGAAAATTTGGTTCGTTAATAGCACGCTGTCAATAGTGATTCCATGTAAACTCAATTATTTGTAACTAATTAAAGGGATGATGCAGGTTTTAATAATCATTTTTAATATGAAATGACAGTAGATTTTGATCAATTTGACTGCTTGAATAATCGATTGAAAATTATTACTATTTTGTTATATCTCTTGGTCTCTAAATGTTGATACATTTTACGATTAATTTTCAATACTGTTGCGACAGCAACACCGAAGGTTGAAAGCGCCTAGCCATCCCTTTAGTCATTAAATCATAAACATGCGAATAGACTGGCAATAGGTCAAAAATCATACGAACGAAATCACTTTACGACTACCGTACTTAACGAAACTCGACTCGACGAACGGACAACACGCGTGACAAATCCACGATACCGTTGCACGGACCATTCATATATTTTACTGTAACAAAGAAGACGACGCAAACCAGAACTTTCTACCAAACATCCCACTCCTCATTCCAAGTTTCTTGCGACACACCCACCTCCAATCAAAAACGCTTCATTTCCTCTACCAATCAACGGAAAACCGAGGTGACAGCAGACAGAACACGCCGAACGAAAGATAGATCGAAAGTAACATTCATACATAACGCATTCAGATCGAAAGTAACATTCATACATAACGCATTCATAACTAAGAGCGACAATATAACTCGAACATAACGCAATTCAAACACATTCAGAAATCGCAAATATTATACCTGTACAGTGTTGTAAATAAAGTGTAAATAGAAGCAAGCAAGCGTCTGTATCATTGTACCAAACGCGTACACATATTTTGGTCCTCCGAGCCGGATCAACAACCGCGTACACAAATACTATATTCAACTCGTGAACGCATGTTGACCATGCACGACTATCAATGATATTAGTTATGTATTATATTATTTGTTACGGCGTAACAAAAGCGATAGACCATGCCGTTAGAAATAATTCGTATATCAGATAAAAAGGTATTGTTCCGTCCCGAAGGAACAATCACCTGGAGTTTCTGCCGATGGGGTTTATGACACGGACGCGAGGAAGGTTATTTTTGAGAAGAAGACCCTTTTTACATCTGGCGACCAGAACCATGCTAATTTCATTTCCGTCTTCCTCAATAACCATTACATGTCATAAAGTTAAGATTTCTAAGAGAAGGGTAGAAAAACACCCACGCGTCGATACCCTAGTGTTCGCATCGCAATTCAGGTATACCTGACGAACCACGCGGTACGCCGGCGCTTATGCGAACTCCGGGATAAACCCAGGACATGGGCCCAACCATGCGAGCCTTCGTCGGCTGCACGTAGACAAAATTGCAGGATCGGGTCACCAAATTAGTATAAAAGGTACGACCAAAATAAAAGATACAGAACTCGATTAACTACAACAGTACAAGGCACAACCACTGTCTCTCGGAGCATTACCTCGCTTGCCAAACATTTATATTAAAGCAATTTATACTTTAACTTCACTGATTTAATTAAAAATTCACTTGCGATTAATTTCTCAACGTGAAGTCCAGCGATAACCGAAAGTATCTTTCAATTACGTTACCTTAGAGTAACTCATATTTCGCGTGTTATAAAAGAATAATGAGCTTTATGTTTTGCATAAATTGCTTGTCAGCCGTAAGTTCACTGAAATTTAGTTTACGTCCATCCGTACCAAACGTGATAGAACAATTTTCATCAACAGCAAAACTAATAAAGTGTCTCGGCTGATGGAATTATTTCCGTTTCTGTCAGCGTTTCCTCAATTATTTTCGTGAAATGGGTGGAAGCATAATGTAATAGCTATTAAACATCGATTTTTCGTTGGATGTCACGTTACAATACTTTTAGGCCTGTTATTCATTCGTTGTCAATTTTCGTTGAAAAAATACCTGCGATATGAATTCTCTCTGGAAATATAATAAATACTTCTGGAACGAGCGATCACGTCAGTTTAACAAAAAATGATATTTCAGAGTTTCTGCTGTATCGAGATCCGTTCCACTCGATCGTTCAATACACGCGAACATTTAATGGGATACGCGCGCATGAAATTAATAGGTAAACGAGACTGATACCGGATCGCGTTATAAAGTGTTTCGTTCTACTGATTAATTTGACACAATGAATGCATGAAACAAAACGACAAAACAAAGCTCTATTATACAGCCGCCGTTACCACCATTTTTCAATATCATAAAGCTTGTGTGCGCTTATCGTAATTCCTGTTCCGTTCGAACTACAATTCTCGCTTTCGCGTTATTCAATTACCTCGGATATGCCGTGGCGTATGATTCCACGGTGGAATTTAATGTAAAAGTGTAGCTGTTCCAGAAACAAAGAGTACAGTAAATTATTCCATGATAACAGAGGTGGCAACCTTCAGTGTACGTAATTAAAAAACAATTACAGCGTAACCGAATATTAGCTCTGAAGCACGATTTCTTTTCGCGCGAATTTTTCGAACGTCACCACTAGCATCCGAGCAGCAATCAGCGAGCAACGAGATAAACAACTACTACTTACAGTCAGTCCCATAAGTATTCGTACCCTCATTGCTTGTAAGAGAAATTTGTTGAAATCAAGGGACGCATGTAAGATTTTGCAATAAACTTTTTATTATGAATAAACACACGTATAAAGTCTATTTATATACAGATTATAACGAAATTGATTAACTAATAACAAAAATATATTGATTTTACTCCAGGTAGTACGTAACAACAGTCCACAAAAGTATTCGTACCAGTGTAAATTTTGTCAAAAAGTGCATATTAGAGTAGCTTTTTTACTTTAGATTAATTTTCTAGTATTTAGTGGGTCCACCTTTATGCCTTATTATATTGTTTAATCGATTTGGCATACTTTCTGCCAGTTTTAATGTGATATTTCGTTCAATACTATTCCAAACTTCTAAAATTTTGTTTTTTAGCATTTGTTTATTGAAAAATTCATGCTCGTATAGTCTTTCATCTATTTCCGCCCATAAACTTTCTACAGGTTTTGTATCTGGACTCTAAGGAGGTGTATGTAATAAATGGGGAACGCGGTAAAGTATCCACTCACGAACAATCCGAGTAGTATGCGTCGGGTCATTGTCGTGTTGAAAATAGTAGCCATCTTCCAGACTGAGCTTAATCGCACTTGAGTGCAGATTTTCTTCGAGTATATTTTTATACTTTATCTTATCCAAAATTCCATCGATAAAGACAAGTTTGCCCACTCCGGATACCGCCATACAGCCCCACACCATCACGGAGCCTCCGCCGTGCTTTACAGTTGGTTGTACATTTTTTAATTTTAGTTCTGTATTAGGCTTTCTCCAAACTTTTCCTCTTCCGTCGCATCCAAAAATATTAAATGAGATAATAAAAAGTTTATTACAAAATATTACATGCATCCCTTGATTTCAACAGATTTATCTTATAAGCAATGAGGGTACGAATACTTATGGGACGGACTGTAAATGTCAGCTTTTCAAGTAAGCCTACTGTAATGCATTGTTGAGAAAGTGATAATCAGACAGCAGTTTTTATGTATTTATGACGAAAATGGATAGATCGAATACAAAATAGTAACAGCATTTAGACAATTTAAAAATGTTTTTGTATTACTGTCAACTCACTAAAATTAGTAAAGAAAGTAATAAATGTCTACATAGTTGCTGTATCTTTTAACACGTTGACTGCCACGACACTTTCAAGGATTCCGGTCCCAGAAGCCATTTTAATTTAATCATATTATATTATTAAAAACGTTGAATGCATTTTGTACAATTATATGTTTTGTTAATGTATTAATAAATTTTCTGTTCATTTATGCCAAACCTGATTTTTCCTTCTCTTTCCAGAAGCCAACTATTCATATTTACACTTTTATTGTACGACCTTTGTCGTAGATGTACAAAATTGATCTGTAAAGAAGCTACGAGATAACTCGTAGTTGGCGTCCTGGGCAGGTAAACAACCTACGAGATATCTCGTAGTTGGCAGTCAACGTGTCAAGTAACCAAATTCTTATTTTGCATAGAGGCCCGCAGTCCAGTAACAGTGACGCCATCTTACGATTTTATAATTATCTTATTAATTTCAATTTCGCTCTAACCAAAATTCCTTATTTTATTAATGCTTTATCATTTTTTCATAAAGTTTTAATGCATGTGTCTGCAATTGCAATGCAGGAAGCAGTTTTCTAATAACATGCATACGAAGCATGTTCGAGTCATATGCTAAATGTAGACGATACATATTGGCGAACTGCTTGTGCAGATAAAAAGTAGGTTAATTGACAATTGTCACATGATGAATTGCATGTATCGAGAATCGTAATCACAGACGCGGAAGAAGGCTCTCGACGATTATTGTTTGTAACTGAAAGTAGACTTTTGTGAGTTGTATTCTCGAAAGCTACTTTTAAAAGGACATGTTGCATTCATCAAGAACCAGCCGTGTAGAATAAGCCCGCATGGAGCTAATGAGAAAGTTCAAGTGCTTGCTATACGAGTTTGAAAATACATTCATTCTACAGGATGCATAATTAATTTTCCCTGCATTTAGGTCAATTTTGACCTAGATTTGCACGATTTCCATTTGATTTCTCAGTTTTCGCGTCTTTAATTTAAAGTTGTTGAAATTCTGAAGACTCTTTCGGAGGAAATAATTTAACGAAATGGAGAGTCTAAGCATAAATTGCGATTAAAACGTTAAAAACTCTGAATACATTCAGTGTCGTCGTCGTAACAAACCAAAACTCGTGAATCATTTTTAGTGTTTGGTAGGTTTAGCGTCAAAGGTCGACAGTATTTCAGTTGACATTTAGCGATTTGTCAATCTCGTAGAGGAGTATATTTTTATGTATTATAGATCACTGTTGATACTTCCGTTTTTTGTTAAGTCCTAGCCGACAGAAACAGTAGATTGACGTTTTGGCAAAAGGTTCTTCTGCGGTGGTGCTGAATGCGCTACTGCGAGATAACTCGACTGCCGCTCTGTTGGCTCGACTGCCTCGGCTCTGCGGTTTCCGCTGTCAATGCCTTCCTCTACGCGCGTACTGTGTACCACTGCTGTATTACTCTCCATTTGTAGTGATCCGATATCGTGTTGCATCAACCGTCTCCTTTTCCTCAAACCAAATTTTCATCGGGAAACACTGAACTGCCCTATGATTTTCACATTATCGGTCACGATAGTTTATCTCCTCCTCGTATCGACTTCTGCACGCTGTAGCGAAGTTGCAAACATTTCAACGGTAATGAAATCCGAGCGACACATTACTGATATGTATAATATCGTGCAGAGAATCGCGAAGTATTTGTGCACACGGTTTCCCGAAATTATATTTACGCTTTCGCTAGTGTGAACGAGATGTCGGCAATCTTCCGTATTAAAACAAGTCAATCGAGATAAAATCTAGTTGTCGCTTAGTATTACATACATAAATTAGTTTGCAGTGCTTTCTTTGCATTTACTTTCGTTTTTTTTTAATAACTCCTCCATGCTTTACAATTTGTCCAAAAGGGACATTCGGTAAATTGTAATAACAGGTTTGAGTGAAATTAGCACGCAGATGCTTTCTCAGTAGAAAGACATCTGTTTGGACATTAGTTGTCGTTGGGTAGTAAGTCTTTTGGATGCTTCCTGTGTAGTCTTCTAGGTAATGCAGTTGTGTACAATTGTTTAGCTAGTTCATTGGGATGATTTTCTATTCTTCTTCTCTATCTGTCACTTAAACGTGCTATTTCTTCTGTTACTGTCTTCATTTTTAGGTCCTTACGGATTTCGTCATTGCGTACATACCATGGTGCATTTGTTACTGTTCTGAGTATGATGGATTGTAGGGCTTCTAATTTTGAGATGTGACTTTTTGCTGCCATGCCCCATCGTTCGATGCCATAAGTCCAAATAGGTTTAATAATTGCTTTATAGATTAAGAGTTTGTTATTTAAGTTTAACTTGGAGTCTTTGCTGGTAAGCCAATACATGTTTTTCCTGATGATTCTAATTTGTTCTATCTTTGTTCTGATATGGTGTTTCCATGTTAGTCGGGAATCCAGGTGCATTCCTAAGTATTTAATGGTCTCTGCTAGGAGTATGGTGATATTGTTGAGTGTTACGGCGGGAACGATGCCTTTCTTTAGAGCGAATGTGATGTGTTTTCACTTTTCAGCATTTACTTTTATTTTCCAACAATTTAGCCATTGCTCAAGCTTTGTTAGGTGTTGCTGTAGCATTTGAGCTGCTATGATGGGGTCCTCGTGGACAGCTAAAATAGCTGTATCACCTGCAAATGTGAACGTGTCGGTTTCTTCAGTAGTCGGAGTATGGAGTATGGAGCTAGGACTTTACCCTGCGGGACTCCCACTTTGATGTTATAAATGTCTGAAATCTCATCTTGATTTTTGACAAAAAATGTTCTATTTTCCATATAAGTTTTGAGAAGTTGGTAGTATGGTTTGGGAAATTTGTCTTCTATCTTGTGTAGGAAACCTTTGTGCCAGACTTTATCGAAATCTTTTTCAATATCAAGAAATACTGCGGCGCAGTATTGTTTTCGTTCTAAGGCTAGAGTAATTTTATTTGCTAATCTGTGTATTTGTTCAGTTGTCGCGTGTTTGTTTCTGAAGCCAAATTGATGTTGTGGTATTAGATTTTATTCGCATTTACTAGTAATCAAAATCAAGGATAAGTCAAAATTAGTTGATCTGTTGAGAGCAATTTTGACAGTAACTTTAATTTGATTTCACATGCCAACTAAAATAGTGCAAGGTTAACGCGAATCAATGTATAAATATTAATTCATGACCATTTTTTCTTATAGTTGTTTATTTACACACAATCCGGATAGAAAATGAGACAGAGTAATAAATCCAATCGAAAGAAGTTGTCTCCTTCTTATTTTGACATTACTTGTCAGTTATTAAATAAAATAGCACAAAATTAATGACAAGCACAAAATTACGGAAATTCTTTGATTTAAAAGACGTAAATCAATCATGACGAACTAATTTGTATATCTCATGGTATACAAATTGTATCAATAATAAATTTCAGCGATAAATAGTTACTTCAAACCATGTTTACTTGAATTTACATCTGAATGTTCCCAGATATGCAATATATCACCGAAATTTACAATTCCGTACACTGAAACACATGAATATCTTCCATTTTACATATCTTCCGTGGTTTAACTGAAAGAGGGGAAGACTATATCTACGGGAAGCTATGGGAAATACGTATGATCGCATTAATAGCAGTCGTCAGTGATATAAACCATGTTTTGCCAGACATCCTTTCAAATGCAAATGAAGCGAAGCAATCGACCCAGTTTATATTCCTCCTCGTTTATCTCTAGATCAGAAGAGAATAAAACGTGTTGAAAATTAAAATAATAATCATTTTGCTCCTTTCCTCATGTACATAACCAAATTCTTCGCGATTGTTAATATAAAAATTATAATTAAAATGATCCTCCTGCATTAACAAAGGAATTTCGACCCGTTGCAGAACGATTTATTTCACAGTTACATTAACCCCTTGCTGTACTTTGATGAGTCCGACTCGTAGTGGAAATAACTAGTAACAAATAATTAAATATTGATGTTATTCTATTCTTTAGAATTGGAATAAAATTCTAATCCCTTGTTATTAATATTTAAGCATTCAAGTAAAAAAATTCAGACACGGAATAAATATCAATGTTCTGTCCTTTCCAAGGACACAATTTCAACAATTTCCAATTGTGCCAATTCAAAAATTCCTAATCGTGGTGACTGTGAAGAAAATGGTACGTCAAGGGGTTAATTAGTACTTCTCCGCCTTTAATAATATTTCTGAACGAGCAAAGCCATTTTTGTTTCTCGTATATCTTTATTTATTTCCATTCCTGGATATTGATAATAGAAAAATTATATTTTCTTTTGATTTCTAATTTGCTACTTGTTACTGTTTAGATTTATTACGGTCATGTTTAGTAAATTATGTGCGGAAGATTTATCAAGTGTCTGACACGTTGTTATTGTGAAAAAGGCTAAGAGGGGAACGCGTGGATCTCTTTTGTGTACCGAAATCCTTCTTGAAGGGTTCAAGAACCGTACGGCTTTAATCGAACAGTACTTCGAAACGAATACATGAATATATGAATTTCAAACGATTAAATAATTGATTAACGTTTTTCCTTTTGCATTCGACGAATCCGCATGCGTTTACAGGATCCAATAAAACTGTAACGAAAAGCATAAGCGCAGCGGTAGATCGTACTTTCAAGAACGGATTAATTAGAAAGTAATTGTAAGAACGCTCGAGACTGCGTAATCATGTTGCCCTACTTCGAGGGAACCGTTTAAACATACGGCTCCTGCGAATGTGTGTACGATCTATCGGCAGGCGTTGGACAAACATTTGAAAACAAACATACGTGCATGGTACTGGGCGCGCCGTCATTAACATCTAATTGCGCCGAGGCGTGTGATTAATTACGCGGCACGTGCAGAAATAAACGAGGGAAACGTTTCCGTAGTCTCCGCAATGATATAAATCTGGATGCTGCGGCCCGATCAATTATTAATGCACAGAACCGATAACTATCGACGTTACACGGCCAAATCGTAGAAATAAATTACAGGAAGCTCGGATTCCAAGCTACGATTACGAGCCAGTTAAAATACGGGCTAAGATACGATCTTAAAATGCGAACGAAACTTCGCGATACACGCAGCCCGGTATTGCGGAATAATTAATGTATCAATTTCGCCGATTGAAAATCGACCGGATCCGTGGAACCCCGCTGCCCGATAGCTCATCGAAAATTCGTCGAAAGCTTCTGTAATCTACATTATTGTTAAACATAAACCGGCGAGTTTGCTACGTCGGTGAAGGAATGCGCCAACGCAACGGTTACTAAAACTCCAATTTTGAACTACATCTTCGGAAATATTCTTGCAAGGAAGACAAAATTTTCAAGTAATTATATAAGGGCAATTGGTCGTGCAAACGAAGTCAGAGGAACTCTGTGACTCTCTTTATCAAGCAGGTGTAGTCTTCGTATCTGTTATAAGGTAGAAGATTTCAAAGCCAATTAGATTTTGATAAATGGAATGTTACGTTTTTACCTACGTAGTATGATAGTATCTTTTAACTCTTTGGGGCACGGTGGGATTAAAAGTGCCACACCTTTTTAATGTATTTCACAGCATGGTGGGACATTTTTAGTCCCACCTCGACATCTTGCGGTAGCTGCAACTGCATAGGTTTATATTTTGTCTTATTTACGTAAAGCAGTTGGTAATATTTCCAAAAAATGTTACATATGTATTCCTTGTGTTAACGACAATCAACACGGAATTACCGTTGAACAATTGTTGTAAACGGAAGGTTTATTGCACTGACATTATTTTCTTAGTTTCATATAAAAAATCGCAGAGGTAAGTTAATTTTTACAAAAATTAGTTCTTCATAAGCGAGTAAAGTTTTACAATAAAAATCAATGGTTAAATTTGTTTCCAAATGATGAAAGTATGGTGGGATTTTATTTGTGCCACCATGCAACTTGTGGAGTAACACAAAAATACAATTTTTCTTTATTGTTTACGTTGTATATTCTTAAAACTGTAAATTCAAATGTGGTGGGACTAGTCGAGCCACACCCAATAACAACAAATCAAATTAACTATTACTATTTTGTTATGTTTTGACATGTTGTTATACCTTTATTAATAAAAACATACCAATTTTGTTTCATTTAAAATCCGATCAAATTCCTGTGCAACATGTGTCTATTTTTGATCTGAAATCCTGTGCCTCAAAGAGTTAATACGGATACAATAAGACACTATTTAAGTAATTTTATTTTAAGGAGCAACGGTCGTAACGGTGAAAGGTGAAAAACATCCATTTTCTATTCTTACGAAGAGAAAATCAGATCAAAAAAGTACTCCGTTGATGACGCAGAATCTTGCAGAGAATCGTTATATAAAATATAAAGTTAATTAAGTAGACGTAGCAAAACTTTCCAAGGCAAAGTTTGTTTGAACAGTTTTCAACTTATTCAGAAACAAATAAATAAAACTAAGATAAAATTAAAATCAATAAGTGACTAGTGAATTCAGCTTGGTTAAACCATTCATCTTCTCAGAAAGCTGAAAACTAATCTGAAAACTTCTCTGAAAACTAATTTCACTATAGCATATTAAGACGATTCGAAATTAAAATATTAAAGTTTTTCTACGAAATAATTAATTAATCTATACCTATTAAAACTAGAGAGATTTCTTTGAAAAGAGATACGACTATAAAAGGTCTGTATAGTAATTTGAAACCGTGAAATATAAATCTCATCATGTAAATTAACAACGATTCAATAAACGTCGAAACATTACATCTTTTCTGTGTAAAATAAACGTTCAAAATCATGGTACAAATCTCCTCGACTATGTAGGTGAAATATCGAAACAAGATATCTTTGCAACATTCTGGCTAAAAAGCAATGATTTAAGTCCGTTAATGTTGCAAAAGTAACTTGCATCTCATAATTTTGCAAAATCAAATTGTTTTTCAAATAAATGAATCACTTCTTTTAAAGAAAATTTGCGTGTTCCCTTTAATCGTCAACGAAATTCTACTTCGTGGAAATGGATAAACGATAAATGTTCGTAAAAACCTAGTGTTACTTCCAGTATTTAAACGGTCTTAAAAACTCCACAAACTTCGGCAAAGCTAAAACGATTCTAGCTCGAATGGACCTGGATACAATTCGAGCAGGGGCAAACCCACGCCCGACAACGGTATCAACACTGTCCAATTCCGCGGAACAGCGTATCCCTCGCTAACGACGCGTAAGCGTAATTAATACAACGTTGATCGGTACCGCTGCCACGGTCTGTTATGCATTAATTCATTACGCTTATCGTTAAAACGGCGTTTTATTATGGCCTGAGGTACAGAAACAGCTCGGCGTTAGCAACGGGATCCATTGTGTATATGGCCGTAAGAAGCCTCGGAAACGCAGGGCAATCATGCTTTTAATTAAGTTCGCCGAGGGTAGCTAGTCAGCCGCCTCAACGATCGATTATCGTCGTAAACGTTACGCAGCCCCCTTTTTCTTTCGCCGAGATCTCTGCCTCTCTCCCAGCCGTGGTAAATGTCGACGAACCGATGGCGATCTCGCGCCACCGCGCCGCTGACTAACCTTTACACCGATAATAGACCATAGTGTTGAAAAAGGAAGGGCCTTTTCCTTTCGGAAACGTTACACGAAATCCACATTTATCGGCGACGAACTGCTCTGCATAGAGCAGTTACTCGGCTCGACCGTGTATTTTCATACACTAGATTCGATTTGATTCGGTTCCAAATACGTTTTACTTCGGCGCGACGGAACGTGCGCGCCGGATGTCACCAGGCAACCTATAGGGTGTTCTTAGCACTCTACGTGTCTCGCCTGACTGATGGAGTCCCCTTACTTTTCTCACTCTCCTTCTGTGCGAGGCTCCTTCTGAGATTAATACCATATTAACTATTCCGCTACCACTCCTTGTTCTATGATATTAATCTGTTTTGCACTGAAAACTATTTAATCTCTGAGATGTAGAGATTTCCTCTAACCTAATATATTCATTCTGTGGTATCGTTTCGTTTATACGACATTAAACGTATTTACTCGTACCATATTTATTATTTATTATTAATATTTATTATATACTAAAAATTTATTTTAACAAATCATGTTCTCCCAAGCTTACAATCAGATGCCTAAACGGATCATATTAAACTAGTCAGTTTAGCTTAGACTAACTAACTAAATTACGTGCTTTGTAAGAATAACAGAACTGAATTTATTTAAACTTCTTGCCATTTTTGTTATTATGTAAGCTTCAATGAAAAGATTCATTAAACCATTTTTTTTAAAAAGAGTCCTTATGGTTTAAAATGAGGAATGGCCAAACGTGGTAATTTTGATAGGTACGGTAGGTTAGTGTTAAACTTTTAACAATTTATCAATTTATAAACAGAAACTCAGGGTATGATAATTATAAATGGTGCATCAGAATCGTCACTCGGGAGCAATAGGTTAAAATAAACAATATTAAAATAATTTAGCTAATCATCGCCCTCCTATATTGCTTGAAACACGGTCAAATGAATTAAATATCTTTTTCGTAAGTATTTGTAATACACGTTTACACGTGTAATTAACATATCCGTTTTATAACAATTATTTCGAAATAAGTACTCGAGTTACACATTGGCCTATATAATAGTTAACATATTATAAATATTTTTTTCTTTCTATGATTACGTATATGTAACAAAATGTCGAAATATTGGATATCTACGTTACTCGTCTGTGAAACAAAAAACATTAATTGATGGGTTCCAAATTGGACAAACGTAATTAATAATTCCTATAAATATAATTAAATCAATTCCTTTTTGGAATTACAATATTTCACTGATAATAGGCGTGTATTTAAAACAACGGGTACCCGTGCATTTTGATACGTATGTACGAAATGTACACGCATTAATATGTATACGGATATATTAATTACATCACCATAAATATATATTAGCCAATAGAATTACAAGTATTCTTTACGCACAACCACACCACACACTCAGTGGTGCAGAGCATATCCGATTTTCAAATGTTCAATATTACAGGCACCAAACAACATGCAACACGTGGAGCATTTTGTTACATAGCAAACTATTTGTCTTACCAAAACAGTGCCAAACATAATCGTATCCCAGACTAACTAACTCAGCACTATTAATTTATCAGCAAGCATTTCGTTAGTACGAGTAAGGGGCACACCGCATGAAACATTTCGATCGCGAGTTACGCCATAACACGAAAGTTATGGACTTCCTGATTATTATGCTACGTACCATGGCTTCACGTACCAACGTTCATAAAATTAATCTGACCATTTTCCTGTGAAATACGAGGTCGTGAATGTCACATATGTGTGACACTTCTGGCGAACGTTTTCGCGACAGTAGGTATTTTTCGAGGTGAAAAAGTTGAATTGTTTTTTAGTTTCTTGTTTGACATTAGACAATATTCGGTGTAAGTGACACGTTTTTTTCGAGTATCATGGATGAAATGAAAATGCTCTGACAGCAAGTGTGACATATAATTTGGTAGTGACAGTGTCTGTGTTTTTCGATCAATCAAGTTGCAACAGCATTTAATAACGAAAAAGATAATTTAATTTACTGGAAAAAATCTGCAACGTGACGTTTGTAACAACTACCAACAGATGCAGATCAGGTCATTATAGCTTCGCTCACTCACTGGCGAAAATAAATGTAACATAATCCAAGTTGTACTTGCGGATATGAGATTCAGGATGTAAACCACATATTATGGCAATTCCCTTTGCTAATAGACAAATTAGGAAAATAATGCTTTCCTCTTTCACTGTCGACCAATATTATCCTTTATAAACATACGGCAACTATATGTAATAGCGTTTACTCCTTTTTAAAAGAATGTAACCTATTGTTATAATACTTAATAGTAAGAGTAACACATATTTCATAACATAAAAAATGTTCACTCCATCCAAAAAAGTTAATTCAACCGTTTTAGTCATAATAATAAATCAGATTTGTGTTGAACATTCATACGCAATCTACTAAACATGGATGTTATTCGTTTCTTCTCAATTGGAACTAAATGGACTTCTCCTGTTATGAAGATCCAGCAATGAATTTTCTCGAGGACAGAGTTTGTGTAGGGATTTACCGCGTGCGTCTGCGAACATTCGCGAAGGACGTATTTTATTTTGTAGTCTTGTGTGTGTGAGTGTGGCGAGAAAGCGAGAACTACTACTGTGATCAAAAAGTAAGGTGAATTTGTTTATAAAATGTAAATTCTTTATTTATTCTTACAAATCAATTTCATCCCCTTGAAAGTAATCCCCGTCCGATAAAACGTCCTACCAACCTAGGAAAAAAATTTACCTGCCTTCCTAATGCCCGGGAGTTTTAAATGACAATTTCACCTTACTTTTTGATCATAGTAGTATTTTATAATAAGCGAACCCTTGTAACCTGTATTCTATCTGCGCCTAACAACCGATAGGTTACACCCAGTATATTTCCCACATTTGTTTTTTATTTTTTCATATAGAATCCCTATCGGTTGTACTACGAATTCTGGCCCACCCTATATAACATCGCGCACACGAGATTTCCGTTTACCCGTTTTCCTAGTTTTGAATAGCTAAAAGCGAAAGTTGGTCAAAATATCACGTACACGACAATCAGTAAACGCATCACCTGTAGTTTCGCTGAAAAAAAAGGAGGGGGAAACCCAGCGAGACTCTTGAAGTGAGCACTTTATGTGGCTCGCGGAGGGTAAATGGTAACTTCGGGTGACTGGGATGAGTGCCGGCGTATTGTGAATCAGAGAACCGAATGTTAAGTGTGTAGGTATGTGTGCGGGCAAGAGCGGAAGAGTTTCGGGTGACTGTCTAGAGTGGATTCCGGGTGACTGCGATTCGGAGAATGCACGTGCCGTATGAGGACGATGAATGCTAAGTTTGAGTGTGTATCGCGAATGTGAGTACCTGTAAGAGCAACAGCCCATGCTTTTAAAAATGTTGCTGTGAGAGCGCAGTCGATAAAGTCAGATCTTCTTGCTAATTATAGTTGCGCTAACGTTCAATGCTCTCTATTCATTTAAAAATATCTCATCAGAATCTGGCATGTTAACCCTTACACCGCCGGATAATGACATATTGTTGGCTACACGTAAGAAAAGATTAATTAAATTCTTAACATTTCTGACAAACCAAACTTTTATTTCCTAATACATATATTGCTTCTTGAATTTTGCAATTATTATCTTTTTTACTAAATTTTGATAATTTCATACTTAAACATTACTAAACCACACGGTTGAGTATTTTCCGCTTAATTACAACTTTTTCTGCTGCCATGAAAAGGCTTAATATCCTTGTAATTTATGGTTTATCTCTTTGCTCCAATTACGACAGGCAAATCTCCCTGTTATTTTATCCTTTATTATCCTTCCTCTCTATTATTTTTTCTTACAATTGTATCAAGTGTTTTCAATGTTTGTTTTTGAAACAAATGACTATTATAACAATGAATAAATTAAGCGAGTTATAATCATACTGCCATAAGTCATATTTTCCTTATTGTGAGAAACAAGAAGTCTTGTTGTTCTTACATGCATATTGTTTACTGGTAAAATTTATAATTTAGATCATTTTGAGTTTAGTTAATAAGTATAGTAAGTTTATAGTTATTCCACTTCACGTTTTAATACTTTTTAAGCAGTAAGATTTAATACTTTTTAATACTTTTAAAAATTACTTTTTAAAAATCACTTTTTAATACTTTTTAAACTTTCGTAAAAAATACGCAAGCATCTATTGTACTTTATAATAGATTAGAATCGAGAAGGTACAACAAACTGTCGAACTTTCGTAAAATGTGAATCGCAGCATTGATTGCAGTCACAATGGAAGAAATAACTTGCGAAGTTTCTCTAATATCGTTCCCACGTAACTTGAGTAAGAACGTTGGTTGCGGGATCATTCAATTTGCAATGCGATTATGAACTGCTAACATTATTGTCGTATTAATTGAATCTACCATCAAAGGAATTCTACTGAAATTAAATATTCATTAAGACGATCCATTTTACAACTTGGATTAGAGCAAGCAACGATGAATAGTATGTGAAACATAATCAGGTATATATAAACAATACTCCACCGATTGCTAAAAAAAACAATCTTATAGATCATGGTATTAGAATAAATTGAAATTGATTGCCCTATCCAATAAATTTAATTTAATGAATATATATATAGTAGAAATTGATTTGTATAATTAGTGTTTCAGTCTGAAAGTGGAACCATAGAAACGATTGATATGTTTAATGGTAATAACTAATGGAAAAAGGACAAAATTATTCATTGAAAGTGTGGCTGGTATAAGTGGGACTAAAGTGATAATTAAAATTTAGCGAATCAACCTAACCAGTTTTATTACTTTCAGATTGAAGAAAACTGGATTCGGGCACAGTCTCAATATTGAAACATGGTATAATAATGGCGAAGCGTAGTGGAACCATTTATAACAGACGAACTAATGTTCAACTAGGAGTAAATTTAGAGATAGCTTCTCTCATAGCATAACGTAGCACTGCCTGAAATAATATTTTGTTAACTGGTCTATTTCGCAATTTAGTACGTGATCTGAAATAGGAAAAGAGCTGTTAGCTTAATTTAATTATATGTTCGAAATGTCATAGTTAATTTACTGTCAGCAATATTCGTTCCATAAACGTATCATTATAATTCTGATCAACGTTTTCTCCGGAAATTCTGACATATTGTACATGAATTAATCAGTGAATTTAATATTTTTAGTTAGGATAAATTACCAGGAAGAAATTCTTTTTACATTTGTAGGTTTATCTTTTTATGCATTAATAATAACATCAATATTTCGTTTTCAATATTTAACTAATATATGTATACTGAGGTGGTGTATTAAGTGAGTATATATTAAGATATAAGGATACATATTAAAAATGATGTATAACAGCAGTCAGAGAATTATGTATATATGCATACATATTGCACAGAATGTAGGGGTGGAGTCTTGCGTGAACACCTCCGGAACTAATATTCCGCGATATAAACTATCTATCGGGTTGTAAGGCCGATTACGCTGTCATACATAGAATGTAGTAGTTGATCGTCGTGTTGCGTGTCCGCACCTTGAAGACTGAACTTGAAGTACTATATAAATATAGACTAAGTTCGGTGGTCTAAGGTGGAAACTGGATGTATCTAACTCGACTCTGGCTGGATGAGAGACGATGTTGAAGATACGTTGATTTGTCGCTATACGAGCGATGCTGTGACGATCGGGAATACTGGTTGTCGCTATACGAGCGATGATGAATACTTATTGCGAATAATATAGTGGGAAATAGAATACTAAAAATTGCAAGTTTTGTGCCCTTTTTATAATTTTCCCGAAAGAACGCTCGAACACGGATTGGTTACCGGTGAAGTGGATAGGGAAGTCAGAGGGCACGGGCCTCGCTGTGACGTAGGACGGGAAAACCCAAGCTAGTGACGTAGGTCCCCGAATCCCAAGCGAGCGGCCGGCGTAGCCCATCTGACGACCCTACCATAAACAGGAAAAACTAATTTTGAGGAAATCACTTTACAATGAATTAATAAACCGATTTAGTTGAAATGCGATTTCTGAATGTGGTTTCGCGATATAAAAAAGGCACCAAAGTAATAGCCTTCTATATTGAAAAATACGGAATTTGAAGAAGGGCTATAAAATAATTGTCGGGCATAATTCCGTTGTAGGACGCAGCACAGAATTTAGTTATTTTATTTTTTGAAAACTTTATAAAAATGTTATAAAAGTATTTTGTACTAATTTCATATACTAAACTGAAAAACATTTCAGATATTCATTTCAGTTACAGTATTCCAGCGAAAATATTCATTTTCAGCGACTTTACCTTCATGAAACGCACCATGCCTGCTATTATACGTATACATACGTAACACACTACACCGTTCCGAGTGTTTGACAAATATTTTGAACAATGGGAGGAGCGTTGGATTATGTATATTGCATCGGACATATTTTGATGACGACAAAATAAATATTGATAAATAAATTAAGTAGCTTATGTTTGCCTTTTGTTAACAACTTTACCATTAAAACTCTCAAAAACTGTAAACGATCCCAAAACCGGTTATCAATGGATTCAGCTTTACAAGTTTTTTCGAAAAAGGTCGAACGTAGGTTAATCTTTAGGTCAAACCTAAGAGGCATGCCTCGCGAAAATAAACGATGTCAATGGAAGAAAGATCCGTCTAAAATCGTGTATCCCCCTTTGTATTCGCGCGACGGCTCTCACGCCAAAGGGGGCGAGTACAAATATCGTTTCAATCTATGGCAGAAAACATCCGCGGGTCTTTTTATCAACGCGACCAGCAGCGGAACATATTTGCGGCCGCATATTCGTGCGTGCTCTCGCGTGAAGAATTTCGCTGGAAGATACACAGAAAGCTAGCCGTGTCAGAAGTGAACGGACTCCGTAAATCGCTCTCTTTGAAACTTCCTCCCTCGCGAGTGTTCGGTGGCCGGGCTCCGTTATTGAAATTCTACGGACAAATTTTTGCACACCAGAAGACGCAACTGCCGGAATAACTTGCATCGAAAATTTTTCACTTACTCGCGCATTTGACGCGTGTGAGAATTCCCGTGGAATATATATGTGCACGTGTACGTATACATATTTATATATGTATATATGCGCGTATAATATATATCCGACGCGAGTTGCGAGAAACGTTGGCGGCTTTAAAGAACGTGTTACGCGCAACTTGCATCCTACCACGCGAATTTTGTATTCAAATTCTGCTCGGCGAGACCGACACGGTGTTCCCAAGAATATCGACGAAAATTGAGTTTCATTCAGTAACCAGGAGACTAAAGATATTGTTATGTCCTAACAATGTTCGACGGTATTTAACTAAACGCTGTTGAACGCATTTCATACCCCATTGTGCGTTTTACGCCAGTGATTATGCAATAGTGTCGTGGGTATCCAGACATTTTTGACACGGTTCGTGGCGCGAACGAGTTTTGTTCAATCAGATTAAACGCACAAAGAGTTTGCAGTGACGAAGAGACAACTTCACTTCGTACACATTTTTGCTATTTCGGTTACCGTGGATAAACAATTGCTGTGGGTTTCGTTTGTGCTCGGACATGATTCAATTTCTGTCTGTCGAGTAAGATATATTAAATTCTTTCATTATTTCAATCTTTAATAACTTTTTCTATTATATTTATGATCTTTTTATTGTATTAAAATATGAAGGAAGAATGAAATTTAATGGATCATAAGAGAATAAAAAAATGTAATATATCTTAAAAGAATGACAAAAATTAATAAATAAAAATTAATAAAATAATCCTAAGTATATTCACAATTAAAACACATCCGAATAGTTTTCTGATTTGATAACGATAAAAATGTTAAACGGCAAAATAATATTGTTAATGTAAACAATATTGTTAAACCACGAAAAGAATAAAATTATGTCTCGGTCCATAGATCACAAATACAAGTTTACATAAAAATGGATAAATAATTATTAAGAAAAATTGAAAAAATGTTTACGTTCTAAATATTTCTTAGACAAATAACTATTTTCGGTACTTTCTCGGAACGAATCAATTTGTCGATCAAAACCACACAGTTCAAAGAAAATTCATTAGAATTTTTTTCAAAGAAACAAATGGTTTCTATCCTTGAATTTGGAAGAAAAAAACCTTTTTCTTCATGCTCTAAATATGGATGATGTCAGATATAGAAAAATATGTGTCAAATACTTTTTTCTTCTATATTATACTAAAATCTAATTAAAATTGGCGTGTCACTCTTGAAAACATTCTCTCGTCAGTTATAATTTTATCAGAAAGGTCTACCGTTCGAGCGTTAATATTGAGCGTAGATGTTTAAAACAGTGCCTGATTTTTAATCGCTTCTTGTTGGTTTACTGAAATTACCTGTAAGTGGAGCTTCCTCCTTATTGCAGCGGCTCCATTATTGCCGTGACATCAACCTACTCTGAAGCGAACTGACGCGAAGCGAACCTATATTATATCACAGCTGTTATGTATACGCGAGTACCGTAAATAAATAAAAATAATTAAGATATTAGCTACTAACTCACTGCAATTTCCTTGACCTAATAATATCCTACTGCGACATAGTAAATTCCAGACGATAAACGATGTTGAAAAATGTTATTTCTGTCGATTTTCATGTCTCAATTACTTCTTAATTGTTCCATTCAAGCTACCATAAAAATCTTTCACATCGTATCATTTGACTTTAATTATTTTTTAAACATGCTGATAGTGTAAGCTTTATAAAAATGTACATGTTTATTTAAAAAAACATCGATGGTATTGAAATTTCGAAAATATCCCTTTGATAACAATGATTCCTTTACATGTTTTATAATGAACTAGCAAACCCGGCGAACTCCGTTTCGCCACAAGATGGCTTCGTTTTTTGTAACATTTCGTTTGGGGATTAAAAGATGAAGAAAAGTTATTTTTTTTGTTTTTTAAACCATATTGGTTTGTAGTACATGCTATGTATCAGAGATGGCGCTGTATGTGAAAAATGATTTTCCCTGTTTTCCTGCTTTTCTGTTTAAATTTTTCCAGAATTTTGGTTGCTATAAACCTCACGGAGCCCGAGACCTTTCCAACGAATGCAAAACCGTGGAAATCGGTTCGTGCGTTCTGGAGTTATAGCGTCAGGAAGGAAAACCCGACTTATTTTTATATAATAGATGATTGATGGTTTATATACATTATTTTTGCAGGTTTACGAAAAATTCTTCGGCATGAATGAATAATTGCTGGGAATTTCCGAAGCGAGATTAGTTTTTCTATTACCCCATTGGCTGCGATCCCGTTAGGAAAGTTCGATGTTGTGATAAACAGGTTTCAGAAAGTAAAAAGAATATGGGACATATCGAACGATTTAAAAGTGATTCGATCGTCGATGAAGGTTTCGAAAAATCAGTTTCAATGTAAAGCATTCCTTGAGGAGCGTGCAACAGATTGATATAGGTTCATTGAATATCCGATAACTCAAAATGCGGTTCAGAAATCTGAATACTGTCGTTGTAATTGGAACGTTCCGCCTGCTTCGTCATTCAAGCTTTTGACGTATTCTATTTGTTGGGAAATATTACTGCTAGCTCTTAAGCTATAAAACATTCATGAATGCACAGTCCATTACTGGAGTTTTGAAAGCTTGGTTCATTATGCGGTAAGTACAAACGAAATGATTTCGATTTTAATTCATTTAATTTACATTCTGTGAAAATTATTATATTTTCATTGTGCAAATACGTTCGAAGGTCGTTATGAAAAAGAACCGTGACTAGTACAACATACTTTTTAATCGTTGTGCTTGTAGATGAAACATTTTAATTTGAGGCATTCGTTTTTATTCGTTTTAGAAAAATGTTCCCAATTTTTATTGCTTCAATTAATAATCATAAGTACTACATACTATATGATATTTATAATATATTTATAATAATAATTTATATATAATAATAATAATATTTATTATTATATATATAATATAATAATAATAATAATAATATTTATTTCGAACAGACTTCTCCAAATAAATGTTCACATTCGTTTGTATTTTCATATGAATTGCTATATTCTTCGATATAATAAACTTCGATAAACAGCATATTATTTATAGTTTATGTAAGTTTACGTAATGTCTCTAAAAGGCCGGTGCTTAACCTATTGTTCGTTATTTCCTTCAATATACTCCACATCTGGCCATCAGCTTTCAATATTTTGTCAAGACTCGCAATAGTGTGTTTTGTCTAACGCACAAAGCCATTGTCGGCCACGGTCGATCATTGGGACATGCGGATCCTTCTCGGACCTCACCCGGGGGTACGAGCACTACCTGCGGGTGACGATGAGTTCGGGGCGGTCACTTTCCTTCGCTATATGCTTTTCTTTTAACCAATCAATTCAAGACGACCGTTTCCCTTACTTCTTCCGAAATATTGGAATCTACGAATCCGCTTGTTCCGTGTTTTAATACACACCCACACCGAGGTTACCTCGGAGATTTTCACTTCGACGAAAGATCAGAACAAAATTACACTTTACACGAGATTCATTAGCCTATCCATTACTCTACTCTGTTAGTTATTCGCAGTATCGCAGTCAACTTATAGTATTCACAGAATCAACAGCATTTGTAAATTCTATTTTTTGTTATTAAGTGTTAGTGTAATAAATAGTTTTTTGTTACATTTACATCAATCAATTTTATCATCCCTGTCATCTGAAAGAATCACCGGGAACCGCGTATCATCGAAATAATCGTGTGTGCGCGGATAAACAAGTTGAATGTATCACACACAACAATTGAAAATCATATAAGACGTCTTGGACTTGTAAAGAAGCTCGATATTTGGGTTCCGCACGAATTGAAAGAAATTCACCTAACACAATGAATCAATATGTGTGATACGCATTTCAAACGTAATGCAATCGACCCTTTTTTGAAACGAATTATCACTGGCGATGAAAGATGGATCGTTTACAATAATGTTAATCGAAAAAGATCATGGTCTAAGCACGATGAACCAGGACAAACCATATCAAAAGCTGAGTTGCATCGAAAAAAGATCATGCTATCAATTTGGTGGGATTACAAAGGTGTTGTGTATTTTGAGCTTCCAAACAACCGGACGATCAACTCGGATGTTTATTGTCAACAACTTGTGAAATTGGAGGAAGCAATCAAATAGAAAAGATCAGAATTGGCAAATCGCAAAGGAATCGTGTTCCACGACGACAATGCGAGGCCTCACACGTTTTTAACAATACGTACGAAACTAGTGGCGCTTGGTTGGGAAGTGATGTCGCATCCCCCATACAGCCCCGACCTTGTACCAATGGATTATCATTTATTTCGAAGTTCACAAAACTTCTTAAATGGTAAAAATTTCAGCAATAACTATGACCTCAAATCGCACTTGGTTGAGGTTTTTGCTGTTAAGGACCAGAAATTCTATGAGCGTAGGATTATGAAATTAACAGAAAGATGACAAAGGGTCATCGAACAGAATGGAAGATATTTGACTGATTAAAGTTCATTTTTTGTATAGGAAAAATTGAGTTTTATGTCACACTAAAAACGCGAAATGACTTTCTTGCCAACTCAATAGTTCGGCGTTGAAGAAACGTACGCAACGCGTAATCTGAAAACAATTAGATACGTGGACTGTGCACCCGTATTTCCTTGCTAGAGCAAAAGTAAGCATTGGACACAGAAATCTGTTAATAAATGAATCGCCCAGAGCGCGTGTCGATGGTAATTTATTCAGGCTCGCGAACTCCTTTCTCCCTGGGAACGTTTAAATGAAGCCGTAAAGCAGGTCTGATTTTATGTGTCCGCTCAGACACGCGTGCATCGTGCGGATCTTGACTGCTTCCCCGCGAAGATGCAAATTTCTGACAGCATCCCCGAGGTCTGGCTCGTAAATCGGGGACAAATCGTGGGGGCAAAACGCTGCTGCAATCCCCCCATGGCTTCTACGACCCTCGCGAATGGATTTCCGTCGTTTCTTTTAGAGGGACGGAGCCGTGTCACCTCGAACTTTCATCCGACGGTGAACCGAGAAATCCCTCTCGTATTGCTGAAATGACTCGCCGGATTAAAATTTGTGCTCGTGCGTGCATTAGGCTAAATTGAAAATATATTGATGGCCGGAGTAGGTCGCGTCATCGTTTCAGCAACGCTAACAGTAGGGTGGATCTTATTCTTTAACTCTCTATTTATTCTTGTCTTAAAGTAGTGAAACCGGTTAACGTAGGGTGACCAATTTCTGCGCCTTTCACACCTTATGTTCATCGAATTATACATATTCAATCTTTTTCACATTTTCTTCTGTTTACTTTTCAATATTCTTTCTTAATTTTGTATTACATTCACAGTTTAAGAATTACGCAGTTTAATAATTTCTCTCTTCTTGTCTTATAAAATATTGCACTGATTGTTGAAGGACTTTCTGGTTTATTAATCTCTTAGGCACGACGCGCCACTGTAGTGGTTTTCGTGAATGTTTCGTGCTTTACTCAATTGTTTTATTAATTATTAAAGTAAACGATTAAAGTGAAATTGGATATATAAAATACACTAAAAAAAAGAATATATGTAATTAATGCTATATATAGCTATACGGAAAAATATATATATTCAGAGAAATGGTAATTTAGTTATGAAAAACTTTATTTGCGCAAAATGCAGCCGTGCCTAGGAGGTTAATCCATAGATTATAATATTATGAACTAACCGGACAATTTTGTGAACTTGTCATTGTACAAGTTATGACAATTCATAAAGCTCAATTTTTTTATTTGAAAATCTTTTTTTATGAAAATATTTAATCATGTAGCATTTCTTCTGATATTAATTGACTGAAATTTCTTCTGGATATATCAAATAACTGTGTCAGAAGTTTAAAATAAACGAGGATGGAATTTAAGGATGACAGAAATATAACCTCTGACCAGATCGTCTTATGCCAAGCAATCAACTGTTTGTTTCTCTCGTTGACTCTAGAACTTCTTGTATAAAGCATCCAATCTTATATTTCATTTTCTTTAAATACACTACCGCTCCAGAATACTTCCTAAGTCGCGCAGTGGACAGTAAGATTGCATTCTTCAAGACAGAATTTATGAAAGTAAAGATGAAATTTCAGAAGTAAATAGCATGTATTACTTACGTACACAGTATCTTTAATAATGTCATAGAAAAAATAATTACGCTTTCTTTTGGGGGGAATTACGCAAATGGAAAGTCACATCAATTTCCGTTGGTCCCAACAGATTCTTAAACGATAAATAAACTGCCCAACAACCGCGTAGTAAGGGGGGTTGAGAAAATGTTCTGAAAAGAATCAGGCAGAATGATTTTGCCTGGAAAAAATTAAAACGCGTATTTCCTTTTGACATTTCGCACATTAAAGTTACGTTCTGTTGTTACATTTTTTTTATTCTTCGTAGTTCCGCTATTAAATTAGCGTCAGCTAATGGTCATATAACGACGTCCACAACTTAATCGATTTATCGCTGTGATTCCGTTCGTCGTCCTGCAGAATTTTATTTTGATTTAACACTAAACCTACCGCATTCATTAAAATTGTCCAAATTTTTTCGTAGTAAATTCTTCTTCGAAGAAAATGATTAAATAAATTTATTAGTCGAAACCTCAAATTAGGCTAAAGATATGAAAATGTCGAAAGAAATCTTGTTATTCGTAACATTTATATTCAATGAATCATATTCGACATTTCCATAACGTGTCCGACACGTTGTTTCAATGCAAACGGGTTGAACGATCAAACGAGAAACATAACATCAATTGAAGCATTAATCGTCGAATAATAGGAACCATTATTTGAAATATTGAAATCGATTCCGGTTAGATCCGAACCCATCAAGCTTCTCCAGTCTCCGCAGATTTACTTAATCCTGCGAGTTCATTAGAGCAATAGCCCAACCGATGTTAGGTAACGGCGCCTTCAACGTATCGCATAGCTCGAAATAGTCCGTGGTGCTTTGGGGAGTAAAGGTAGCCGAATTATACACAGCTGCGTACCGCGAACGGCGAGATTTGTTTAACGCGGCTGTTCAGCCTCAATGAGTATCGATTGAACCACTCGAGGAATAATGGTACACCGTGATTCGGTGTGCCAGTGATAGATCAATCGGTTGAAACCGGCCCGAGTGCCTAATTGCGCGCGGCAGACTAGAATTTAAAGACGCCGCGGAACAATCGATAATCGTTTTTCAAGCGTGCCCGAGTCTGCCACCACCTACCCCGACATTTTACAATGCTAATGAATGAGATTTATTACAGGAGCGAGATTCGTCGCTCGACGGGCGCTTCAGCCCGGAATTATTCATGGATGTTTGTATTTCTGACGTGGCCTGGTGGCTGAATGGGACCGCGGAGAAGAATGGCATTCCAGGGAAACGCGGGAGTAATCGAATTCAAACACCGGCCCGGGCTCCCCTGTTCATTATCGCCATTTTAAGGGCGCGGGGCGCGAACTCTGCCTCTCCATAGATCATCGCGAAATTATAAGGAACTGCTGCGAACTTCTCGTGAAATTTTTCTAATTGCCCAGCTCGCGACGGGTTCCAATTGAACGTTCCATGGACGAAGAATCACAGAGTTTTTAGTTTTATACAGAGTATTCGATGGAGAAATGAGATAAATCAAGACAGCTGCACTCTAGATTCAGCAAGTATTCAGAAACTAGATTTTGTTAACGCTTGATTGCCGCGTTACATATATCTCTATGTGAGTGACGGAATTATTTGATCTTTGAAAATTAATTTTCTCGCCGATCTACAATATTTTCATAATTTCGTTAGGATCTGCTACGTGTAAAAGTGTTAAAAATGTAATTGCTGACATACAATTTAAATTCCCTATTTTAATTCGATTAAATGAGATACATTATCTTCACGAATTTTTGAGGTCACAGCGCACAGTGGTAGAAAAGTCCGAAATCATGGTCAAAAACCTAAAAATCAAAGTTGTCGGGTGTGTGGGGGGGGGGGGGGGAGGAGTGTTTTTGACTTACGGATCGAGTACTTTAATAATGACTCCGTATAATGGGAATAACCAAATGACCCATACTTTTATACCTGAATGGCAATTTCACCTCAAATTTCGAGTTTCTTGGGCAGTCATTACTCGTAAGCGTGAGCGACAGTACGAAGTGCGCAATGTGAAGCTTGTAACTTTTGGTGGAAATTCTTTTTTTGAATTTTTTGTAGCTCTTTTTTATGTGGCAACGTATGGTATATTCTCTCGCAAGAGTATTCAAAACAGAATAACTTTTTAAATATAGTACCAAATTACTTAAATTGTTTTGAGATATTAGAAAAACTACTTTATTAGACAATGTTAAAAATTATTTTGAAGAAAATGACATTTGTTACATTGAAAAAAATGTTTCAATTTTGTGTTTTTTATTTTTAGGATCTCGTGACAGTGAATACTGTTTAAGCAGAAAAGAGGTGTTTTTTTTTTGTTGAGGAATATTTGAATAAAGACAGTGACACAGTGCTGGAACATTTTAAGCGGGAAATATTTCATCAAAAACGTGTCATCGACATTAACGATGACATGACACGGGCGTTGAAGAAATTATTTTCTGCGTTGAGAGCCAAATGGAGGGAAGTATATAGGGCGGAGTATAGATTATTTTCAAGATTTGAAACATGGTTCAAGGAATTCATAGTTTTTCGAGTCCCCTTCGCATCTATCAGCAACGAAGCCATGAATCAAAGCGGTCGCCCTTCTTCGGAATTTGACTCAATTGTAGGATCTGAGCCACGGAACCCTCCAGATTTCGCTAGTCCCCATACGTGTTATTATGGGGAACCCTTACCTCCACATTATAAACATGGATATTGGACTTTCCGAATGCTGCGCAAAGATGCACAAAATTGCATCTTTAACTAGGTACCATTGTTTCGACAACCCATCTGTCATATTGGATCCACCATTTTGTTTTTGGAATTTTGAAATTTAGATTCGTAATCAGTGACCATGAAAACCCTTACATACAAATTTTCAATTAAATCCGTCACAGTTTTATACTTTGACCACGATTTCGGGCCCTTCTACCACAGTGCAGCGGGGCAAGCAAATCCTCGTCCATTAAATAGATTTTAAACACGGCAGGAGGGTTAATATTTTTCCATGAAAATTCATTAATAGTCGAACCATCGTTCACAGGGTTAATCTTCGAACTATTCATATAGCATAATACCGATATTTGTCATTTTGATAAAAATCAATGGCTTCATGCGGCAGTCTTCACCGACTCACTCTGCATTTACCCGGTAGAGTACCTCGTCTATTCGAATATTCGTGGTACAGGTGACGCTATATAGTTACCAGAAAGTGGTACACCAGTTCGCAAGGAAAGTGCAACGATCAGCGGCGAAATAAATACCCTGTATTGCTAAGATTCGGCGCGCGTTTAGCTTTAAATCCAACCGTCCGTGGTAATTAAACTTCGCTGTATCGTAACAGCAGTTGCTCCCATTCCGGGACAACGCGAACACGGTACCAACCTTGCGACCGTGTTCTCCATCCTTGGATACAGATTGATACATGTTATCGTCAACGAGCACTTCGGAATGTTACCACTTTGGGCGGCCGATCTCCCAGTCAGCCGTTAAAACTATCCAAATATTGAAATATGAGGCGATTCTGTAGCACTCGTGCACCAACCGCCGCTGCGCCGTTCACGTCCAGCATTAAGGTACCACGGACAAAGCAATTAAGGAGTATTTAGTGGCGGTAATTAACTCGCCTTTAAATCCCGCTACCTTCGAACCGGCGCAACGCGGTTAATCCCCGAATCCATTCTCGTTCATGTTCTCTCTCGCTCTCTCACTTCTCTTTTTCTCTCTCTCTTCCTCTCTCTCTTTTCTCTTTCTCTTTCTCTCTTTCTGATTCTCTCCTGCTCTGTCTCCCTCACTCTTTCCCCTTCTCTCTTCCTGACGGGCTGAAACTTTTCTCCGTGGCTGCCAAATCCTGGCGAAATTAATCGATAATGGCTACCTTTTCATTCCGCGAAACTTCTGGATAGGACGTTGAAATATCACGGGAACAGCGGCGTTATTAAATCGCGCGTGGAGAAATGAAATCTGGGGCCAATGCGTTCAAATACGACGATGCATTCGATGGCTTTTTCACTTTCTCTCTATTTACGCTAGGCGATTCCGTGCCGCGCTGTGATACCGGATCGCGGAGGTCGAGAACCTAAGCTTTTGCGTCCCGATATAGTCACAATTTCATTGGTGCTCGTTAATGCAACGAAGTATAATAAGAAAGGCGTTTTTTATATAGATCCTGTCGCCTAGAATATCCTAAGCCTATCATAGCAATAATTTTATTGTGAATTGTCCATATAATTTGCGCAATTTCATTTCATTGTATGATAATATTAAATAATAGAAATATTTTGTAGTCTACACTGTATGTCATTTCAAATAATATTTTGTATATCCCTTATAACTTATTTACATTGTTTTCGTTATTTATATAATACATCTGATATAATAGCTCCTCTACTTGTTACTGTAAATACAGCATAAAAATAAGAGGAAATTGTCGTAAGTTGATTGTTATAAATTTCAACTGCTTTACTAAAGATTTATTTCATTTGGAAAATGAAATAAAACACGAAGCTTAAAGTTTGCACGAGTGTACAAGCTATGAAATGTATCACAATCGACATCGTAATGAAACAAATGGTAACATGATACACACTTGAAATACTTCAGTATAATATAGCATATCGACATTATAAAATTTAAATGTCGAAGCAAGTAACAAGGTTCACTAAACTCTTGTATTCGTACTTTAATTACGGTAAATGAATATTGAAATTCAATATATACAATTACTTGAAGTTGTCCGAACCACTGTAAATCGATAAAAATGAGGATATTCTTATCGTGTAATTTAAGCATGAATAATTAAACCGATTTTAAAAATTACTTAATTGAAAGTTTCAATAATTGATCATGAGTCAAGATAGAAATCATGCGATAAAGTTTTATTCAAACTAAAACTACCGAGATGTTCATTAAAATTATAAGGCAGCTTTTGATAGTAAAACGCTATTGTTAAACAATAGCAAATTTGAAATTCTTAAATATTACTCAAATAGATTTGAATTAGCTAGCATAAAAGTGAGAGCTGGTAAGTGCAGTTTAACAACCTGTTGTATCGTGATCTTGCTAATTTTGATAAACAGCAGTTTTTCCATCAGAATCATTTCTTAGAAGAAGAAGAAAATTTGCATTTATTGCGTACCTACTTAAACAACGCAATAAGCAATAATATTCATACTTAACGGGTTCTTGCTAGAAATGTTCAACAGGAGCTGACTCGTTAAAGTACGGCAAGGAGGTTAAGTTGACGTTACGAGGATTCCGTGGCAACTTATGAAATGAATAACGATAGTGACAACGATATTTGTTTCTGCCAGATTTATGAGCAGTAATGCTCGGACCAATGGTCCCGGAGCGTTTTGTGTGCAAGCTCGAATTTAGTCGCGAGAAAAATCTTCGACGGAAGGTACACGGTCTTTATACGAAACAGCTGGCGCTCGTTAAACTCCACAATCGAGTTTTATTTCTGCCATTAAACTGCACAAAAGGGAAGACGGTATCGGACCTCTTGGCGACAAAACGTGGCGTTCCTTTATTTTGCCAATGAAACTAATGCACGGGCAGAGAAGTCGTGCGAAGGTAACTGTCTACTTCGCTCAGCTGGATAATAATTAGGAACTTCGCGCGAGACAAGAGGAACCAGACAACTCGAAAATTATTTAATGCTTCACGGATTCGCTCGTAGTTGCAAACAATAAACGCGAGATATAACTGTTCCGCCCTACAACGGAATTATGCCTTTATAACCCTTCTTCAAATTCCGTATTTTTCAATTTAGAGGGTTATAACTTTAGTGCTCTTTTTATATCGCAAAATCCCATTAAGAAATCGAATTTCAACTAAATCGGTATATTAATACAGCCGATTGTAAAGTGATTTCGTCGAAATTAGTTTTCCCGGTTTATGGTAGGGTCGCCAGAAGGGCCGCGCCGGCCGCTCGCTTGGGTTTCGGGGACCTATATGTCACTAGCTTGGGTTTCGGGGACCTATACGTCACTAGCTTGGGTTTTCTCGTCCTACATCACAGCGAGGGCCGCGCCCTCCGACTTCCCTCTCCACCTCACCGGTAGCCAATCCGCGTTCGAGCGTTCTTTCGGGAATATTATAAAAAGGGCACAAAACTCGCAATTTCAAGTATTCTATCCGCAAGTATTCTTGGCCATCCGTCGAATTATTCGTAACAAGTATTCATCATCGCTCGTATAGTGACAAATTAACGTATCTTCAACATCGTCTCTCATCCAGCCAGAGTCGAATTAGATACATCCAGCTTCCACCTTAGACCATCGAACTTAGTCTATATTTATATAGTACTTCAAGTTCAGTCTTCAAGGTCCGGACACGCAACACAACAATCAACTATTACATTCCTGCAGTTCGACTTCGTGTCACTGTAGCGATACATTTTATACGCAAAAAGGAAAACAGCTGTTCATCTTTAATTAGACGGACAGCGGGACTAATCTACTCCGTCGCACAGCGTGATCGGCTTTACAACCTGATAGATAGTTTTTATCGCGGAGTATTAGTTCCGGAGGTGTTCACGCAGGATTCCGACACGCTACATAACGATTCCTTTCTCAAACGCGTTGCAAAGTTAAAAGTTCCACATGCTTTAGCAATGTATTAAATATTGATATTTCGTTAATAATATTTATTAGTTGCCATTTGTGGTAAATTATATTTGCTCATTTTTTTGAGGTCGATGCAAAGTAATGATTCAGTTACGGCATATCTTTATAACGAGACTATAAACATTATTTTACGAGAACTATGTTCTCAAAAATATACTCGCAATGTTCAGCATTACTGACATTTTTTCATAAAATCCAGCTATGTAATATAATAATTCTTCTTTCGGACATACCAATGTTACCTCTGGAATTTCTCAAGACTTCCATCTCGACCCTTGATATTCTACCTATTTATCAGCATCCCTGACGGATTCCGATTCAATTCTCTTATTGTACGTCGATGAATTGAAAGTGTATAACTCCATTGATAATACACAGTATATTCTAATTGAAAGACTATTACTCTATCGTTAATCTACTGTGTATTTTATCAGTTTAGGAAGATTTTAGCAGATTTCACGAAAGAAGATCGTTAAACAAATTATTTTTCAATGTCGACAATTGTGATACATTCAGTTAACCGTTTGCACTCCGAAACATTCTGCACGTTGGCTATTAGCTACTCGATTCGATTTACAGATCCTCGTATTATTTAGTATAATTTTGGAACCAAGTAACAACGTGTTATAATGATATTGGACTTATATGAATTGGGTGACATCGTGGAATGTATATTTGCAAAAAATCCGTACTTATATTGTATTATATATATATAATAACTTCAATGTTCCATGAGTGGGGACATCCGAGTGATATGCCAGAATTACAATGTACCCTGAGAGGGGACAGCGGAGAGCAAAGGGTTAAAAAATAAGAAACATACCATTTATAGCAACTTCTTACATGTATAACTGCCTATGGCAGAGGATCTAGTTACTCTGGTGTGTCCAATTGTTGCGCATTTACTTTGTTTACGTGCATAATTATCGTCCAGTACAACGTAATAAATTTTTTATTCTTTATTTGAATAATTTTTAAATTAAAAAATCTAATATGTCTTGCTAGATAAATATAAAGTTAATTGTGCTATTTTTTTTATTGAATTGTCATTGCGTAGTTTGATAGTTTTAAGTCTGTAGATTTCCTAATTTTAAAACTTTAGATTTCCTAGTTTGGAGTTCTTAGATTATTTAAATTTAAATCGTTAAATTTTCCGATTTTAAATCTTTAAATTCTAGTCACAAAATCATGGAATTTTCCTACAAGTTTATATTATCACCATCATGAAACATTAATTCTCTGGAGAAATATATAGCGAAGTCTATAAAATCAATAAAAAAAGTTAAAAAAATTCAAAATTTTTATATTCATCATCTTGCAAGTGCATTACACACATTTGAAAGTCGCACATGATTTGCGAACATAATATTTGACGTTTACTTATCGTTTAAATTAGAATTAGAAATTCAATACCGAAAATATCTGTAAAAGCTGCAGTTATTGTAAAATATGGAAACCTGCGATTTTTAATTCTTTACAGCTTCGTTTAAATTTTCATTACAGACTTGGATAAAAAAAGAATGTAAAACAACTAGAGTTCTTTTCTCCTTTTTTGTTGTTTCAACCTTCAAATTCTTTCACGATCCACTAAATACAATAAAACCCCATTTATGTAGACTCATCGGGAAACAAGTGGTTCGCATGGCCCGGTGATTCATTGTATAATAGCAGAACGCAACTACAGATAAGTCAATTAAGTTCAACGAGGATTCACAAATTAATGAAAAGTAATGCATATACCTTGAAATCGTGTTATCTCGAAATTCATTAAATTACTATCGTAGGGCACGGGACAAAGAATGACGAGCATGATTGACGTGATGCAAGAGTTAAAACGGAGAATCGTGAATCGCGTTAACCGGACGAAGGAGATAAACAAGATTCGAGGTAAGAAATGCAGCTTCCCGTTCAAACTGCACGCTGCGTATCTTGGTTGGAAAGGGGGGGGGGGGGGGGGCGGGGGGGGGGGCGCGGGGGTTAGAAAGGGGTGTGACTAAATGAAACATAGGGGCGGACGGGGGTTCGTTCTGCGATGGGCGCAGGCTGCATTTCAAGTAGGACTAACTCCTTGCCCCCGGAGGTCCTCGCTCGAGTATTAAGTCGACGCCAGTTTCACCTCTGCTCTTTCGTCTCACTCTCGTGCTTCTCGCGGAATCTATCCACGGCTGTTCCATTCCCTCTGTCTCCCTCGTTTATTATCGCCGTTATCGTTGTTATCTGCCAGGACGATCTCCGATATCGTCACTTTCGTTAACGTGGACCGATGGACGTGGGAACGCGTAATAGAATCGCTGATTCACGCGACTGCCTGGCGAAACGATCGCGAGAGAGAGAGAGAGAGAGAGAGAGAGAGAGAGAGAGAGAGAGTGAGAGAGAGACGCGGACGGGATGTACGACGTCGAACGCGCTGTCAGTTCTGACACTTTTTGTGTACTTTATTTTTGTTCGAACTAGGAGATTTTACTTGAATCCGTTACATGTCTCGCGGATGTTCAGAGTCCGCGTCATTGACATTTGATTCGTCGAGGACGGAGATACGTCGACAGCGTATCTTTGTGGAGATTAAACATTATCTGAGCCGGCTATGGGAGTAGTGCTAATTGTGAAGAATTATAAGAAGAGATATTTGTGGAGCTGTAAAATCAGAAATTATGAAACTTTGCACAAGAGTTTCAGCATTTTCTTTTTCATGTAACGTGTCGAGAACGGCAATAATTAAAAGCGCATATTTAGACAGTCTTTTTGAAACAAAATGAAACTTATAGAGTAGTTATACTGTGGGAAATGTTAGGAACTTCAGTTGAAGCCGATGTCACCGTATTGTTAAATAAGTGACGTACACTATTCTTAAAGCATACTTCGGATTCTCAGAATATTAGAAATCTTATTATTTACCCAAATCTGGAATATCGGGAAACCACATTATGCATTGCTCGTTTAAAAAGAATGTTACAATTTTTTAACATTATTTACTTCTTCGTGTAATTGTAAAGGAGAAAACATAAGATCATAGTGTAAACAAAATTTATATTTCATAAGGTTTTATAAACTTTATGTAATGTTTACCAGTTGCTTAAAAATATAAGTTTATTCAATTGAACAAATTAATTTTAACACTGCCTTTCTTTCAATGCTTCATTTTAATATACTGTATATAACATAAAAATCGTGCTTGCGATGCTTTCTCTTTTGGAAGTAATGTAATAAAATATGTCTGAAACGCGCGCCTTACCCTTCAATTTTCAAACTGTAATAAAAGCAAAACTAAATAATGAATCGGCACAATATTTGACTAAATTAAAGGTGGAAGTCCAAACAGTAAGAAAACAATATAGATCAGGTGCTTTAATTCTGCTTTTTTGGAAATAATACTATAAAATTTGTCTAAAATGCGCGTCTTGTCCTTCCATCATCAAACAGTGATAAAAACGAAACTAAATAACTAATCGATACAATTTTCTTACTAAATTGAAGATGAATGTCCAGACAGTAAGAAAACAATATAACTTAATTACTTTGAACACGTTGATAAAACAAAGGAACGTGCTAAGACCATCTATTAACAAAATCCGCGAGCACTTAATTGCCAACCCAATACATTACTTTTTACGAGATATTTATCATTCGGTTGTATACTAAATTCAACATGTTTCGATTGGATTCAGTTAAAGACAAAGGTACTGGTGCATTATTAATTTTCTCCGCCAGAAACGGCAGAAAACGTTTTTGTAAGTCCTCGAAATCTACCACAACGACAGTAAGCCATTATGTTCGAATGATGACTGTAGAACACTTGTGAAAGTTACTAGACAACTCAAAACAACGTTCCCATATGAAAGTGTAAATCAATTATAGTAGACTACGCGTAGAATATTCTTCGTATGAAACCGTCACGCTTGTAGTATATTAAACAATTTTTGCAAACTACCATATGCAAACTTGGTCACCAACTGTTCTTTTTTTTTTATACAGAATAACTCATTTAAAATTACGACATAACGACGAGCTTTTGTTTGAGATGTTAAGGGATTTCGTTTATTAGCCAATAAATAAAATGGTCATAAATAAAAAGGTAACAAGACTTCAAAAATCTATGTGCATGTTGAAAACTACGTTAAAATCAGTTGATGCAAAGTTATTGAAATATGTAAAAATATCTGGATTCTTTACAGTTTTTGGTCTAATGTCAAGAATATTGCACTAAAGCACTGAAATATATTTAATGTTTCGTGATAGGCTCAGATGAAAGACTCGAACAATACTATTTTTTGTCATTCTAACCAATTAAAATTATTGCAAAAATATTATTACATAATAAACTAGTAAACTAGCCGTCCTAACCTTAAAAATTGAAGTTACTTCAATTCAACTTTAAAAGAATTATTTCGTTTTACTTAACTGTCGGAATTTACGCTACTTTTTATCACTGACTGTGTTATATTCTGATATCCTAATTTAATCGACTATACAGGTTGCACAGAATTTGTAATACACCCGAACAAAGGGCGAGTCTACGTGGAAAAATAAAACAAAAAATGTATCACAGTTTAACGTGTTTTTATCCGGGGCTTTCCTTTTTGAGAAAATCGATTTCAGAGTTTGTTCACTTTTATAAACGACTTGCAGTAATTTTTCTCAAGTTGTTCCTCAACTTATATATAAAAATGGAAAATTTAGGAAAATGAGATACGATTATTCGTGCCTCTCGCTTGTTTTTAAAGTTGCTGTTTGTCAATAACTATAAAAATAAGCCGCAAAATTCGGATAGTCGTATCTCCTATTTTAAAATTGTTCATTTTCGTTTAGAAGCTAAGGGACAATTGGAGGGAATGTACTGCATATAGTAAACGGAATGTTTCCATTATTGTCACTGTTTCTAAACGTTACCACGGACGGAGCTCTAACTGTCTTAGAAGAATAGACGATTAGTTTATTACGTAATAATATTTTTTGCAATAATTTTAATTGGTTAGAACGACGAAAAATAGTATTGTTCGAGTCTTTCATCTGAGCCTATCACGAAACTTTTAATATATTTCAGTGCTTTAGTGCAATATTCTTGACATTCGACCAAAAACTGTAAAGAATCCAGATATTTTTACATATTTGAATAACTTTGCGTTAATTGATTTTGACGTAGTTTTCAACATGCACATAGATTTTTGAAGTTTTGTTACTTCTTTATTTATGACCTTTTTATTTATTGGCTAATAAACTAAATCTTTTACAAACTTCAAAGTCGATTTTATCGAAAACGATAAAAATCTCCAGGATAAAAAATGCGTTATACCAAAAAAATACCAAATTTGTTCCTCATTTTTTTCACATAAAATCATCCCTTGTTCGGTTGTGCCACGAATTCCAGTCTGCCATGTATAACTACTGAAAATTCATCTGGCACGCGATTTATCGAAGCAATCATTGACGTCAGGAAAGCGAGCGAACAATTAAGGAACATCGTATAAAATGGAAACGGCGCGAAGGCGTGTCGCACTTCCGGGGTTTCGGTATTGGAATGGCCTCAAGTGCAAACAGTTGAAAATACTGAATACGATCTCGAATATCTTAAACGCCTTTCCTAAAAGCGTGCGACGTCGAACAGATTTCCAGGCCTCTGGATGGAAGTCAGGGACCTCCTCGGGGTTGAAAATCGCGGGATCCATTTGAATATCAATGAAGTCCCTTAACAAAATCACGTCGGTTATGAAAAGTGAGTGCGCGGAGTACAAGATGAATGGAATATTATTTTTCTTGAGGGTTACAGGTATCGTTAGAGCCTGCAGACGTAAAAGGAGGAAGACAAACGAGACCTCAATGCTCGCGAATCTCTGATGAAGAACAGTGCTTTCAATGAATAAAAAGGCGCGGTATTAAAAATAATATCTGGAGCAGTTCGTTCAACTGAACCCGTAGCCCCACGCCCTCCCTATTATTCCTTCATTATATTGCGCACTTTATTATTTCAGGTTAATTATTTTCCTCTTCTGTCGCGGCGGCGACAGTCTCCGCCGCGCCGTTCCGAATCGCCTGAAAAATTCTCGATGAATAGCTGCCGCGGAAAGCGCGATACACTCGTGGGAATGAAACCAGAACAACGAGAAGATTTAATTCCCACGCCTTTCTTCCACCGTGACGAAATCATTTTGTGCGACTCGCGACTCCAAAATATTTCATACGTGCCCGAAGTTCTATATCGTGCGCATCAAACCGCGCGGATTCCGATTTAAAGCGAGATAAATCAGGCGAACTTTCTGAAATTTCAAAGCGAACGTATTCGAAATTTTTCAAGATTTCGGAGCGGTTACGACTGCTTAACGACCCGCGGTCTATTAATCAAGAAGAGAAACAACGTTCAAAGACATTCATTACGCCCACGACCTGTTCCGTTTCACGTACCCAGATAATAACAATTACTTTCGTTGGTGACACAATTACGCCGGAATTAATTAACCGCATTTCGTTACAGCTTACGCTAGTCGTGGAATACAAAGTAGTACCTGATTACTGATTACCTATTTGCGTTGGCGTTTCTACAATTAAACCGTGGATCCAAACGGTGGAACGAACTCGATTTTAATAAAATCTTAATTATTGAATTATACGTCAGGCTGTTCTCAATATTTTTAATGTATCACCAAAGCTATTAATTGTACCATTCCAGTTTAAATCTGACAAGATACGAACGCACACGGGTCATCATTACGAATTTAATACGTTTAAAGGAGCGATTATTGCAGTTCTCTTATCGACTTCAACCCGAACAATTGCGCAATCCAATTTGTGCAATCCAGTTTTGATCTTGTAATTTACCGTTTGTATTCGGTCATTAATTAAATTTGTGATAGAGTATAAAACGCGGATTCCGTGATACACAACTTGGTAACACAATGTAGCCCGTTTGCGCCCGTTGTCTTATTACAATTGAATACTTTAAAGGATATCTATTAAATCCTGAATATAATTATACCGGACGGTTCGTTACGAACTTCGTCGCGAATTTCGTGGGATTCGTCAGTCCACCGAAAATAATCCTCGCAATAAATATCGTGAAAAGTGAAATACCCGGAGTGGAGAAAACAACGGAGCAAAAAAAACCGTCGGGACGATAAGAACGACTATGAGGCTGGTTGGGAAACTAAATCGGCGAAAGTTTATCGAGTTCTGGAAACTAAGAACGGAAACGATGCGATTGCGCACAAAAAACGAGCAACTCCTGATCGAGACCGAGGGTTAGCTCTAGCGAGAAATCAACGGAATATTCATTCGACTTAATCGTCTTACCAACTTTATATTTCGCTTATTAAAACCGGCGATAAGGAAATTCCAGTGGAATTGTACCGAACACAGTTATACAGAGTGAAAACACCTTTTACAATAAAGTAATAAATTCGATCATATAACTTGAATTTTTCGAAGATGTTAAAGGTAGATAGCATCCGTACGATAGTTTATAATACGAGACGTATAGAAAACACATGTAAATGTCAAAATATTTATGTAACGTGAAAAATGCTTCTGATATCACGTAATATAATATAATACAGATTAATATGAAATACATTAAATAGTTATGATTGGAGGTAACGAATTTCGTAAAGTTCTTTGACGAAAAAACATAATAATTTCGGTTAACGTTTTCCCTAGTTAAAAACTACCTGGATTTCCTCTGTTGTTCATTCGAATTGTTTAACTCCTATTCTCATAATAATTCTTGAACTACCTGCTACGAAAAGTTAGTATAACTTTACATTATTTTCATCCTATTAAAGCCATTAAACAAGGAGACGAAAATCTACCTTAAATGCCGTTGAATTAGATTACAAAGATAGGAATTCGCATACCCTGTATTTTTTATATAATCCATAACTACTTTTATAATAGATACGTAAAAGGACAGATTTGTATTCTGACAGCACAATCACTAGCACCACATACGCCCTGCGAATATTGTTTTTAGTTACTCTGTCATTATACGATGCAGTTATTCCACATATCATAAAAACTGCGATCGCCGATAAATCCAAACGCACGGAATAAAGTTCATCCTTTCGGAGCTTTGTTTCGTGGAAAGCAATTTCCAGAAATCATCCAGCCGTGCTAAAGTTCGACTGTTATTTAGTATTTTAACCTGTGTCCGTCGATATCGTTGAAATATCAATTTACGCTAAGATTTCACTGCGGCAACGGGTTTTTTCGAATTCGCGCCAATAAAAAAAAAGAAGAGAAAAACGTGGCGAATGAGATAGTCACGTTTGTCGAAATTGTACTTTCCAGTATTAAATTTTCGCAACTAGCCGTGCCGCGGATAAACTTTTGTAAAACGAAAATTTATTTCATCCCCGGCATTTATTTTCAATATAACATCAATCCTGCTCCAGTTTTACTGCAATTTCCACGGCGGCCTTTGTACGCGGCGCATTGGTGCCGGTTGTACATATTCATCCGTTTTGTGATGCAGAAATAAATCGAAATTGTGGAATATACTTTGTACCATAGAAAGTTTCGTCCGCCAGAAAATCGATCGCCAACATTCTAACGTGTATGTCTGCGTTCATCTTTTAGTTGAAACACGCGTCGTTGTTAGCAGCCGTGATGTATCTTTGATTGCAAACTTTTATCGACGTCGACCGTATGTCGTTCCCCGTCCGAATCAATTAATTATGCACAACAAGTAATATCACCTTCTCAATATTTGGATATATTACGCAAATAGGAGCAGTAGCAGCCACATGTGTAAACTATGTACAGCAAACCGCGCGCGTACCATCGGAATCTTCACACAATTCCGCCGAAATTTATGCAATAATATCATTATTGCTTCTGGCGTATTTGCAAATATTGAATTGGCTGTAGCATTTGTCTCGTATACATAATACTACTTGTTGTAGAACCTCTCCAATCAACATAGACCGATGTAAATGTTTAGATAACACTGAGATTGATGCAGAGGTTGTAAAGACTTTCTAATACCAACGATTCATTAAATTGCGTTCGAATGCTACGACGTCATATATACTTTAACTAGCATCGACTGGCGCATATATTAGTTTCATTACTAACTGCAATAATTATTCTTCTGAGTATTTATACACATTGTCACCATCATCGTTTGACAAATGAACGTTCAGTAAATTAATTGAACATTTGTTTGTTATCATCTTTTATCCAGTTCTAAATTTCTTAATAATCGCACAGTTTTCTTTGCATATATTGTAAAGTCTTCGATAATCCGTGATCCGATAATAAAGATTCCACCGTTTGATGCACTGGCTGAGAATGGAATCATCGGAAATGAGTTCGATGGACTTGGTGAAAGGCATTCGGACTTCATTTGAAAAAAAGCCTTGCGTCCGGCGAAATAAAACCGTCCAAAGTTTGCACGAGGAATTTCACGCAGCAGGGCGAGATTGCGCTCCGCGGACCAGTGAAATTTTTGCCCCGGACTTCGCTGAACCTGCCACTCAGTTAATTAACCTAGTGCGTGTTTCAAATACCGCAACTTACTAATTTACTCCGGCGTAATTATAACACTTTATGGTGCACGGGCCGCGAGAAGCGGCGGTATGGACTCAGGAAAAGTGATCACGGCCGTCAATGAAACACGGTATCCACAATCGAATAAATCGAAAGACAAACGAGTACGGTGTCGCCATAGTGTCCCATAACTGCTGCCATCGATCTCGCTCGCGCCGATTCTCCCGCGGAGGTACACGTAAACGGTAACTTTTCAATTCGCCGGCGACCGGTGTACATTTTTTCAATTTAGAAAGCGCTCGGCCGGGCGAGAACGCCGGAGCCGGGAAAACTATTGAATTTCACGGTGACTCGTGGCGAGATCGGTATATCGGTGAGCACGTCAAAAAAAAAGAAAGAACGAAAAGGAGCGCGTTAAAGACAGCAGCGAGGCGAACAGAATTCACGGGGACCTGTCAAGAATACTTCTGCCGATCGGTCGGGCTCCTCGATCTACCGTGGCACTCGGCGAATTAGAACGTGCCGCGGCGCGTAATTAATTCTCGAATCTCAGCCGGGGCCAAGACCAGCCGTTGGCAGCGTCGTCGTCGGCCCTTCTTCTCCGAAGGGAAATCCGCCGAAGCGGCTTGAAGGCACTGTGCACTATCAAATACACGTCGACCGGTCCACGGTGACGCAGTTACCGCGTACCAGCGGTATACATTAACACAACACCACTGATGCACCACCGAATATGATCGTTGACGAAGAGATCTCACATGCAAAACGAAGTTTTCCGATCGAGGAACAGGTGCGATCGAACGAACCAACGACCGGAATGATAAAGAACCGTCGTGTCACGTCACGTTGAACGCGTGTCGGAAGAACGAGCCGATCGAACGCGAGGACATCAACTTTCCCGCCAGTACGGACGAATGACAGGTCACTTCCGGTTCCCTCCGAAGGAGAGCGAGAGAGGACTGAGCATCTTTCGGACAGCAGGCCTCGATCGGCGCGGCTCGGCGCGGCGCGCGGCGGCGGGGTGCCACCCTCGGCGACGGGGCTGTGGCCCAGCGCGCTTGCGTTACGCTCCTGCGCGCGTATAACCACCCCAGTCTTTCCCTCCCTTTTGCCCCTATCGTCCCTCCATACGCCCTTAGGCTTACCCCTTTATGCCGTTTCGCCGCGAGGCCCATCTTTCTTCCGACGGAGCGGAGTTCTTTTTGTTACCGGAAGTTACCGAAATTTCGAGCAACGCGACGCGTCTGGACTAGACCAGCAATCCTCCTAACGATTATCGATAACGTATCGATAACTCATCGGTAAGTTTTGGTGTACAGGGGTTGCACTCTCGTTTGCAAATATCTGGTCACCTTGGCTGACTGCGGGTGCGCTGAACGACACTCGACTATCCGAACTAATTGTGGAAACGGCTGGAATATGGTCAATCTGTTCTTCAGAACAAGATGAAGGACCTGTGGAGTATCCACCATTGTATAAATAATTGAAAATGTAAAGTCGAATGAATGAACCTGAAATTAGAAAGTTAAGCATAGCGAATGGTATTTGAACTTTATTGCATTGTAAACCCTTCAAGGAAATTCAGTGTTTTTGAGTTGCAGAAATTATTGGTAATAAGAGATTAGATGTTAAACATTTAAAATTAAATAATAATTAAATAATATTGAACATTTGTAATTAAATAATAAATTCAATGACTGAATTGATAAAAAATAAAACAGAGCCTACACATTGCGTTACGCAAATGTTCTATGATATAATCATTGTATTATTTATATATATTATCACCTAGTAGAGAACTCGAATTAAATTTTTGGATAATACAATGTCTTTACATCAGGATATTATATAAAGAAATGTAATAATATTAATATTTCAATTCTGATCAATCGCTTAAGGAACATTGACAACTTAAAGAGACAATTCATACTTCGACTATTGTTGTTTTGTTATTCAGGATAAAAATAACATATACAGTCGGATATATAATCAGTTTTATCTAATAAGATTTAATATATATTTAAATCTCCATTAAAACAATTATTTCTAAAATCTGTAAATGTTTATAAAAATTTATATCCTCAGAAGAATATTTATAAAAACAAAAATTACGTGTATCTTTTCTGCTATTGGTTACGCTAAATTCAAAGCAAGGTATAGCAATGTCTTTTTTCCAAATCTTTAAATAATTAACCAGGTGTGATTCCTTTTATTATCGATCACGAATATCTCGTTATTACTACTTATTATATTATGGTTATACGATTACATTATGGTGGTATTTCTATTCGAGTGATTTCACAGGATTTTATCGATTTGTAAAGGTTAATTACGCTTGAAATTAATAATAAGTATTAGCACAAGTGAAACAAATAGTAAATGGTTTTGCCACACCGCGTGCGTAATAAATTATCAAGGTCGATTTAACCATTATGTCGAATTCAAATTGCTGTCAAGCCATCCATAAAATGAGGTTTTGCAATATTACAATGACAAAAAACTTACGAACATGATATTAACTCTAAAATTTACAGATTATAGGAATTGCTGTTACCTTTTTGCGTAGCGTTTACTATCATCCATACAACAAATAATATATGCAATTCCTTTAGTAAGACAATGTAATTCTTTTGGGCTTCATCATTGTATTTATAGAGAAAGTGTAAACAAAAGAAGATAAATTTTCACAAATCATCCAATCCTTTATTTCTCATCTAACTCTTTACAATATCTTGACAAGTATTATTCTTTCAATTTGAATTAATATATTGCATGATTGTGGAATCAATATTTAATGTAGTTGAAATTACCCACTTATTATATCTATCCTATCCTACACCTAAATTTTATATTAATTCAACATCGAGGTCACGAACATTTTTTTCAATATGATCTCTTAAAAAATATTATACTGTTATCTCTAAAGTAATTTTTCTACTTATTCTCAAAAAAATATCTTAGCTATTACATTAATTTATGATAAAAACTTTTAAAGTTCCCTTAATTTAAATATTCCCCCAATAAAATAATTTTACTAAAATTTTCATATTTAACATTTAAAAATTTTATTAATTTTATTAAACTCTATAGGGTCTCCTGAATACTGCCATTCCGTTCGACTAATTCATATTATTTTCCAACACACATATTATCGTAATAATATTAATAAATAAATGGTAGTAAATAAACCTGTATTGCTTACAAAATGTCATCAACAAACTAGCTTAGTTGTAATTTCAAGTATAATGCAATTAAATGCTACAGCCCTGAGGTAGAAGACCTAGATCATTTAAATCCACAAAGGATTAAAATTGATCATGCTAATCGCATAGCTACAATTCCACAGGAATACCGAGCAAAGTTTACGTTCCATGGTTTAAGAATGTCGAAACTATGTTTTCGTATGTCCGTCGAAAATGGTTGATGCCAGTACAGATGTTCGAGCACGGGATCGGGATTGTAAAGAATCTAACACCGAATGTAAATACGAGGGAATATATTTTCAAGGGAGACCTCCTTCGCGGACATGAAAATACGAGCGGATGAAACAGAGTTATTTATTTCCTGCCTTGAGGTAACTCCCGGTATATTAAATGCTTTCACGGTTATCTTTCCTGCACTTTGAACGTAAAACGATTAAAGCGAACCTGGATTTCCACATGGCGGCTGCCACGGACATATTAGAAAACTGTGTCTACGCCTTTGTAGATTTAGGAAATTAAACTCGACGCTGGGAATCGCCAGGGCGTTTACTATTCCAATTAATATAGTGTTCATCAGCTGTTCGTCGTTTGCGATCAGTTGTGAGTAACATCTGAAAATTCATCGCTGTCATTTATGATTTTTTGATAATGTCGTAGCAACGACTAAGTGTATAAGGAAATAGGTAATGCTTTTTCATAAACTGACAAGTTAACAATTGTTTTTCAGACAGCAACACTTCGACTGTCACATTAGTCATATTTAAATCACACAATTGTCGTATCAAACTTGAAACTCAATTCTATTTACAGTGTAGGACACTGTAAAGTGTAATCTTGTATTTTTTATGCTTATATTATCAAATAAATTGTTCCAATTTTATAAAACTTTGATGAGCACATGTTACGAAAAGGGAGACCTAAATTTCACCTTTCGATGTTGTTTGAATTTGTGAAACATCAAAAGACAGAAATCGACGCCAGTTTCTCGTTCCGTTCGTCAACGTAAAACCCAAGTTCAAATGAGTGAAAGTACAGACGTCATCTCTTACCTTTCCAATGAGCGCAGGAAGAGACTGCTGCGAGATTCTTTTACACAAAGCAGAAAGGCGACTCTGAAAGTAAAAGGTTCAAAGGTGTGAAGGTATAGAAGCCGTCCTTCAAAATGAGCACAGGGAGTATGTTGTCAGATTTTTATGCGCAAGGTTACGCGAGTTCAAAGATCACCGATATATCGGTTACAACTTGACGGTCCTTGAATTTCGTGGAGTGGTGTATAAGATTAACGTCCACGATAATGTTTCCGCATTCCACCTTCTCGGTGTACGAAGAAAATCCAGCGTGTATTCGGGCGGAGCGAAATCACGTTCGCTTCTAATCGTTTAATACCGCGGAACGTTTCGCAAAGAACTCGCTAAAATAATGGGGACCATTTACAGGGCCATAATCATTCAGAGGGAAATTATCTGGCTGTTATGGCCCGTTTTTAATCTTCGAGCCAGACCACTAGCGTCATTGGAGTCTCTGTACGAGGCAGAGATTCCCGTTCGCGACCGCGTTGCGGGCATTCTCAGTGCCGGGGAGTTAGCATAACAGTTGCGCCGCGTAGTTTCATCTAGCTGTCAGGCCAGTGATTAACATAACAAACGCATAATAACGCGATGGGTCACGTGTTTCTGTCCAGCGGCTAGGATCAAATGGCTTCCGGCAACGCATATGCTAAGAAATTATTATTGCGAGGTCGTCCGGTCGACAAAGGCGTCGAATGAACCAAATTTTCGCCGGAAACAAATTTCTAAAGAAATAAGAACACCAAGGCCGGTTCCTGGTCTGAATGGAGAATGTAGCCGGATTCTATTACTACAACTTTCCACGCATAAAGTTAACTTCATTCTAAGTTGCTGGTTTTCATGTTCCGAGGCCCTTTTGTATAATCATGTTCGCTGGCAGCAATATGGTTGTCCTTTGTGCGAAGTGCAGTAAAGAAAGACGGGTTTCATAGTCGTCTGCATAAAGTAGCATCCTCGGCGACTCCTGAAGTCTTTAAGAGTTTCTTGCAAGGTGTGATTAATGCTGATGAGTGGGCTCGGTATCCTAACGCGGAAACGTGTTTCTCCCTTTTCGAGTCATTTATAATACCACCGACTAAACGAATATGCCAAACAATTTATGTGTATATTTAATGCAACTTCGAAGATCGATGTAAGTTGTATGCTAAAATTAATAACGCAGTATTGAAAACGGAAAGGTCCATTTGTCCTACCGCTATCTCTGACAAGAAGTATTCGATTAAAATCGTAGACAGGATGTTAATTAGGATGACATAATTATCGAATTTCTGACAGTTAATTTTCACACGTTTCATTTAGATTTATAGGAAAAATACTAACTTGTCTAGAAAAAGTACGTAAACTTCATAACCCTTTATTTAAATAACAATATTGTATTTTGTATACAAGATGAAGTTGAGTAGCTTCAATTCACTCATTAGCGATAACACACGTCAATACTCATTTTGGAAAATGCTATTCATTTTCGTTTATCATCTCTAGGTGACAAGATATTGGATAAACAAAAACCTAGTAAAAATCGGTTTTTTATATTATTGTATACTTGAAAAAATGCTAAGAAAATTCCTTTTTGGCTATAGAAGACACAGAACTTGCCGGGTATGACTAAAATTCTGGCACACGCTGCATTAATCATGCTATGGCGACGATCGATGCTATTTCTGAACAATTATCTTATATTAAAGCCAAAAATTTATATTAACCAATTTGTGCATATGTTAAAAATATAACATATACATACATTACAATTACACATGTTACTTTTTATCCGACTGTTTGATTTCACTTCATTTCCCTCGCACAACGCATTACGTGAGTTCGTACGTGAGAAGTGTGCTCAGGCAGCAGCTCACCTAGTATTTGCTATGCATTGTCAAGACACATAACGTATTGCATGATGTTTAGGTGAAGTGCCATAACGATTTCAGCAAATGGAAATTTGCTGAAGGTTCATCCTCTTCGTCCAATAGCGCCTCAGTTCCTCCGCATATCTATTTGAGAATAATACTGACAGGCAAGTTCCCCTAAGTGTAGAATCCAACATGTTTTACTCTAGGGAATAAAACGTATTTTAGCGCATCAAGAGGAAGCAATTTCAATTTCAATATTGGCTAGGACCTCGAGTATGATTGCGGTCGACCTTGAGATAATTCCGTACTAGAAATAATATACGCCAGCGGTCGAAAGTTTAGAATCAATTTGCGAATTGATAAGAGCCGATAAATGAAGAATTTCAGTGCTACACGTTCGGATGTTATCAAATTTATTTGAAGATGAAATTAAATTCGATTAACCGGTCATCGACGCGCAACCATTAACGTAGACATATACGGAAATATAAATTTTCTTTCTTAGGAATTCATTAAAGGCGAAAGAAGCTTTTTATCGGCGTAGCTGTGAAAGAAATTGCTCGACAAGGTGATGCGACTGTTAAAAGATTCTGAAGCACCGTTCACCCGTGCAGTGAAGTAGTCGTTCCATCTAAAAATAGAATAACGTGATTTTCAATAAGAGCCCGCAATTAGGACAGACGTGAACACGAGAAACGGAAGTTCTTTTGTTCGAGAACAAGAGCACATTCGCGGAGACAGCGCACGTACATGCATTACATTTTGGCTAATTCACGCCCAGTTAACGTAACGATAGCTCGCAGGCTGAACGCATCTCGAAGCGCAGTGATTATTCAACGCGCACTCTCCTGCAAGCAATTTCGAAACTTGCGACAACTCGCAGTTTGAAAGACAGCGCGCATGCACATTTCTCAGGTCCGCTTTCATTTCCAGATTCAGCTGCCGCGGAAAGTTACTGTCTTCGGTTCCTTGATTCATGATATTTACGACGCCAACATAATCGTGAAATTCTTTGCCAAACTAAAACTCTGCGGCCTGGTAGAAGGAAGAGGAGGACTCGTACGAGTTTAGAATCATCGTGATGCAAGTCATATTATCGACAATTCTAACTTATGTTTGAAACTACGATCTGTGCATGTCAGAATGTTAAAAAGACGAATGAAATAAATTATGAAGATACTATAAATTAACTAAATTCTAGATTATTTTGACAACAAATTTGATTAGTAAACGATACATGTGTTAGTAAATAGTAACACATTTGCTTTCATTCGATGCGGAAAATGTGACATACGCCACTATGGCGTAAAATAAGCAAAATGAATAAGTAACAGTTATACAGCGTGGACATAACTGAAATTAAAATTCGTCGTCTTAAATTTATGGGCGCTACTGTAATTGGGTCACACAAATTCGTTCAGTTTGTGGATTCTGTGCCATGTGTAGAACCCCTATCCGACCTGTTCATATTGGAATACTAACACGCAACGCATAGAGCATTAAAAATGGCCGACATATAAGGTGTAGAGAAATAGCTAGTAATTTAATCTGTAGCGACGTGACTCCAGTACTAATTAGAAAACAGTCGAAATTTGTACTTATGTACTTTCCCGAAAAACAGGTAATTTTAGTTGTGAGTGTTGCAAACCCTTCGATACAGAATTTCTAAATACAATTCATTCGCGTCATAACATAATGTAATTACTTTAGATATAACCGAATCATATTTTACAATATTTGACAATTATATCAATAATTAACGAATTCGGAGATAAAGCAATCAAAGTGCGGCACTTGTTTGTACGGGAATCCCTAATGGTCAAAATATAATTACGGAATTTGAAATATTAATTATATTATTTCACAATCACGTTTGTCATTTGTAGTGCACGAAAATTCAGCAATCATTAGGAGCTGGAAACGTTAATTATTATAACAATGATCGCGGTTTGTTCGTGTACTCATAATTCCTTTAAAATATTAATATCAAATTTCGAATACTTTCTACAAATATGCGCACGTATCATTGAAACGAATCTCACCTGAAGTCGAAAAGAAAAGATGAGATGTTATGATGATCATAACAACATTGAAATGAGTATCAATAATAATTCTGTAATCACAATAAATCTGCTTATTTGTTTAACTGTTATTTAACATATTCGTATTGCTACGTCCGCATCTCCTGACTCTACTGTACCTAACATCGCAAGAATAATTACTAAGAATTTTCAGTAGAAGAATGAATTACATATTTATTCCAAAAGTTCAATATTCATAACAAATTCAGTTCAAAAGCTTTATGACTACTATACTGAAGTAAAGGTTAAATAAAACGTTTCACTATACTCTTCGGAGACAACGTTTCCTCAACGCCTGACCATACATCAACCAGTACTACTTTTACAGTGTATTGTGATTTATACACTGATCCTAACACTCTAATCGATTTTTCTGCATTCCCACTCATAAGTTTGAAATACTCATAAATGGGGGTGGTGTTAAAGTTATGTTTCTTACTTTACCTTTATACAGGGTGTCCCAAAATTATCGAATAACTCAGTGACGGGGAATCCCTAAAATTATTTCATGAATTTTCTTCCTTTATAATAATTTTCTCCAAGGCATCATTAACGTGTCATTAACACCATGCCGTACTTTTACGAGTCAGACTCGTGATGGAGATTTATAACAATAAGATGTTAGGTACGAATGTTCATCTATTCCTTCAAGAAGGAATCAACTTTTCTTCTCTTGTCACCAATACTTAAACATTCGAATAGATGTGAGCACATAATAGATATAAAATTCCTTTTTCTTCTAGGAAATTAGCGCGATCGAAAATATTCTAATCATAATAATTGTAAAGAAAAGGGTATGGTAAGGGGTTAACAAAGAACAAATATCAATGAGAGGCGAGTATTGCTCACGCGAAGCGGCCGAGCCAATGAGACAAACTGGGCTTTTCTGAGAGAAGCTCGCTTCTCATTGGTTACAATGCCACGGAGAAAATTTTTGTAAAGGAAAAAATTCAAATGACATCAGAAACTTTCCATATGTCTGTATACATATAATATCGATATGCTGTATTGCTACAATAAGAGGACAAATATTTTTTGCGGTAAATTAAATTTCAATTTCACAAATAACATCATATAAATGAACAAGTTGCATTACTTTACCGCCAACGATTATTTTTGTTCTATATAAAAAAAAAATTATGTACGTTACTGAAAATATTCTGGTTATGAATAATGTGGAATATTGTACTTTAACTGTACTTATATTACAAATTAAGAGAGAATTAAAACTTTATAAAAATATTAAAACTGAAATAAATTCACTTCATACAGGGCATTTTATGATAAATTATTCAGCCTTTTAATGTCAGTTACATACGAAATATTTCAACGGAATTTCCAGAGCAGAAACCAAAATATTAGCCTCGAAGAACTCCAAGGTTCACGTAGCGTCGCAATTCCTGAGCAGCGGCTTGTTTGTACGCTGCACTTTTTTGTTTCTTTGCCGCGCCGTTTCCCCGTGTTACGCACAAGTGCACTAGCACTACAATGAAACAAGAAACTCCACGGTTCTTCGATCCACTTACGGCTCGTGTGCGCGACAAAGAGGCCGGAGATCTTGCCGTACGCTATTACCCACCGTAACGATATGTGTACAAGCTACAGAGATCTCCGCAGGCTCACGAAGTAAACCTCGTCGGACATCACGACGCAATTGCGCTTGTCGAAGCCGCTCAGATCGGCTGCCATAGCTGCGGCTTCGAGAACAATGTTAAACCGTAATCGGTACAAGGTGTTCCAGTCGTATGATTTTAGCTACACTTCTTAGCGTTATTAACGCGTTGACTGTCGATTAGTCATTACCAAAAAATCTCTATAAAATCAAAGTAATTACCTTATCCTAATAGATACTGCAAAATTCAAATCTGGCACATTTGTTTATTTCCTGAACTCTTTTCGAAAATGTTCGAATAACTTTTGAATTCTTTGAAGTGCTTTACAAGTCAACGTCGGAAAATAATTTTAGACAAAGATATAAAAAACGCATGTTTTAACTTTTTATCTATGTCTAATGCAGTTTAATGAACATGTTTGGTAGGTACGAAAACTTAAATTTGAACGATTTTCAATTACTTGTAGCTCGTAACAACGCCAATCAATTTCGATGAAATCTTCTACTCTCAAATTACGGAACATAATTTTTCTATCGTGTTGCAATTTTGAAAGAAGATTTTATTTATTCATTGTTTGGTAAACTGGTCCTGCTAATACATCGAAAGCAAAATTCAAGACATTTGGTCAAGCTGTGAAAAAGTTGCAGAGAAACAGTTTCCGAATAACAATACAACGAATCAATGTACATTAGTTCGGACATTATGAATCTCTAAATGCAAATTATTTGCCCGGCATTCGGTTTGAAGACCGTCTCCATCGTCGTTCATTGTGCGTTTAATCCGGCCGTGAACAGCGGTGGAAATTGGCGACAAGTAAGCGCAAGTTTCGCGCGGAAAAAGTTGGGATGGTTTCGTGCGGCTTGAACAACGCCGGCAGTAAATTAATTTGCGCTAACGGAGCGAGACAGACGAAAGAACCAGGTGAACTGCACCCGCGTGTTACGTGATACAGTAATTTCGGAGACTGCCGGGTGCACACATGTCCGCTCGGTGTGTGAACAGGTGAGCAAACGTATGGCAACACCACCGACGGGAAAACCGGAACCGGAATTCCAGCCGCAGCTGCATCTCAAGGCGTAAAGCGAGACAATAAGAAAATCCTGAGGATCTTAGCGCCTGGTTATATGCGTGACTGCCGGTGATCATCCTGAACAATGCTCTATTCGAGAAATGTACGTCTACTTTTTTTCATCCAGTTTCTACCGGTATTGATTGCATCCTAGTAGCCAATCCTATGTTCTAACCAGTAAACTGTTTTTAACGAGTATACTCGTCGTACCAAAATATTAGGTTGTCCCATAAGTTTCTTTTGTAAAATTTTATTTCATTTGTATACCGGAAAATCTACCGAAAATCGAAAATGATATTTTACGGTAACACATAGTTCGGTATATGCAGTGATATCCTGTAGATTCGGAAGGCGTGTACTAATAACGCGGTTCCGGCTCTTGTATAAATTCATCAGCCTACCCAATGTGTTCGAAGCAAGCAACTATCGCCAGCAGACACAGTGATACAACTGTATTTCATTAATTTCCAATGCAACGTACCGTTCAGCATCATCGTAACATGTATCATGATTCATGAGCTCGTTATGTCGTTGGAGTAAGCATTTTCGACCAATAATAGTACTTAAAAATAGCTGAGTATTTCCACAGAACAATGTCAACAAGTGAATCTCAAGTTGCATTGCCACTATACCGTTGAACTTTAACCTCTTGCCGTACTTTGACGAGTCTGACTCGTGATTACGATTTTTAACAATAACCTGTTAAGTATGAACGTTATTTCGTCTTTTTAAGTCGAAATAAAATTCTGTCTTTTCACCATTAATAGTTAAACGCTGAAGTAATTTTAAGCACACTATAAATATTAATTTTATTTTTCCTCTACGAAATTATTCCAAGCAAAAATTATTTAATCATTGTTATGCGAAGATAAAAGTACTGCAAGGGGTTAAGCGCATTTGCATTCTTATCAATAGGAACATGAACTTAACAATACGAATCACTTATCGAAACGTAAATAATCGTCTAAAATTTTATTTTCATCGCCAGTTGCTGCAGAAAATCGTAAAATTCTTTGATATTTAAGCATCTAAACGCTCGAATCGTTGTTATATAAAATCGTGAATATACATGGTGTCCCAAAAATGTCAAACAATCCCAAAATTGGGGATATCTGAGATGATATCAAGCAACTTTTTCCTGTACAAAAATTTTCTCCGAGGCATTGTTCACGAGTTATTAAAAAAAAACATTAGCCAATGAGAGACGAGTATCCTTAACGCGAGCGGCTGAACCAATGAGCGAAACTGTTCATTGTCTGCTCGTTGGCTCGATCGCATTGTGCTAGCGAAGCTCGCTTCTCCATTAGTCAATGTTTTTCGTTAATAACTCCTTAACGGCATCTGGGAGACAATTTTTGCAAAGAAGAAAGTTGCTCAATAAGACTTTAAGTGTCTCCCATTTCGATACAGTTAGACAATTTTTAGGACATTTCTGCTACACTTATGTAATAATCGAGAATTGCTGTTTCAATTACATCATTTCACCTATTAAACTAGAATTGAGTATTTATTTGAATTTAAAAATCAATTTTCACATTGATGTATTATATCTTTCTAACTTTATCGGCTTTTATAAAACGCAAGAATGTTAAGTAAAGTAATTGATGTCTGGGAATTTGAATAAAATACTTTAATTTTATGAAATTTTGTGAGATTTCGACGTACACAGTATTAAATTCCGCACATATTGCATGAAACGAAAATTACTTTGAAAAATTTTCCATCTTTGTTTAATAATTTTAGTAACAGTTATATTTGTATTTATTTAAAATAGATCTATCGAATTTTCTGATCTGTTATAGTTTAAAGTACATATCCTAGTTTACAAATTTGTAAAATCACTTATGTTATTTATATATATATATATATAAAGCGTCATATATTGGTATAACAATTATCGAAATCTTGACACCGATAAATGTATAAAACCCGCGGCCTATGAATAACTAATTGAAACATGAAGCATGTTAGTAGTTGTGCCAGATGTTATTAAGAAATCGTCTTTGTCTTATTATAATTGGCCAATACCAGTAGCAAACGTTAAGGATACCTCGAACGATACTGCCACGCGATTGGCCAGGTTCACGGGACCGCGAAATCGCATTAACTTTGGGTTAATATCCACGGAAATCGCGGGTTCAGATCACCGGACAATTATCGTGACCCAGCGCGGCGCTGGGATTTTCGTTTTGGCTGTATAGAACGCCTCGTAATTTCTCGCCACGAATGAGCCGACGCTCAGCGTTGTCCAGCCTATGATTCCCGTTCCCCACCCCCTGTCTCCTTCGTATTCGGCACACGTTCGCGTAACGGTTGAAAATTTCGAATTTTAGGAAACACGTAGTTCGGTGTACCGTGACGTTCGTTTCGAGTTTGAAATGGTTGCGCGAACACTACACACTATTCCAATATTGTAATAACTGAGTAGGTTACGGTATACTGCAGTGGAATTTGATTTTCGTACGTAACCAACTTGTTATTGCTACCAATAAATATTCGTGTGAAGTTAGAGAGGTATTTTAGTCCGAAATCGGAACGTACTACTGGTGTATCAGCGGGAGTCTCGATTATCCAGGATCTCAATGATAGTCTTTTGTTCGCTAACACCAAACGATTATATTCACTTTTTGGACTAGCATTTGTGCTTATATTATTTTATGTTTGGGTTGTAAACGTATCAAAGGAAAGCTTATTTATGGTAGAATATTATTAATGGTGTAATGTTTGTTTGGTTTTCCGAAAATCTATTTCGTAAGAATAAAAGGAACATTTTGCGAAAAAATATATTCGAAGTTCCTTCCAAATTTCGATTATCCGTTCGACCTCGATTTATTTATAATTAATTTTTTATCCAGTCTATTTTCATGAAATTTCTGAATACAATTCTGTGATTCAAATATTTTACTCGATGCATATCATTTTTAAAAAAGTATTTCATTTGGAATTTATGAGGCACAGTTAAGCTTTATTTTTTACTGTCTAAGTTGCCCTATAAATCTTTCAAAATATCATACGGTTTGTCAAAAGTTATTTTATTGTAAGTAATTTATTCTTTGTTATTTAAATTCTGAAATAACTTATGATTTTATTCTACATGATATACACTGAGAAAATTATACATAACGTTAATCATATTTTATATTCTGAGTTATCGTGCCCCGACATAATAAAGCAGATTGATCACGTGCGATGTGGTACATCAATCGATCAATTGACGATGAGTGAATATTGAAAAGTACTGTATTGGTTCCTTAACTATAATCGTACCAAAATCTTAGAAATTGCGAAACATACATACATTAAAGTTTAATTATAGAAAATTTTAATTAATTCATTCATATTATTTTGTAAACCGATTCAAACTAGTCAGTTCTACTACTAGGAGAAATGTTTTCGATTGTCTACCTCTTGATTGTTCTTGATTTTCTTAAAAGGTAGAAGCATCGCATTCCAAAAGTAAACTAATAACGGATTTATGTATTGTTTTATGCGCAATGTTTAAAAATCCGGCGATCAATATGTCGTAAATCAGAAGTCTGGTTCGCGTCCTGGATGCTCGACTTTGACGAAAAACAGATTCCCTAGTCGGCGATCTATAAATTTAAGAATACCGTCCACTTTCAGATTTATTGCGATGATATTGGATCACTTTTGCTGAATTAGTTGGCTAAAAGCGTAGACCGACGAAGCTCGCTATTAATTTCAAAATTATATTCGATGTCTTCGAAATATTTTTCCTCGCGAGTTTAAAAGAATGCGAATTACTAAAGTGAACAAACAGAGAAAGTAAAGTATTGCAGAGCTTCGTAAAGTATTGGATAAACTTTTTTAATATCATTTCAATACTTCTGTGGTGAAACAGAATTTTTCAACGGAGAAAAGCAATTCTGAGTAATGATTTTCGTCGGCCACGATAATCTGAAATAATAGTCCGCGAATAATTTTCGGTTTAAAGCTGAAACAAAGCATAAAAGGGAAGTGTGAGATAAAAGTAACCGTAAAAAATTTATTAATACTTCGAGCCACGGCGATTGAGATAAACGATGGTAAAGAATACAGTGATCGTAAAGTATGATGCGCTGCTGCAGAGGTAATGCATTATTGATTGCATAGTTGCAATTTCCAACACAAGGAAAACGTTGAAGCTTCATTTCCTACGCGCTAGTATCCCCCGAGAAATCTTGCCAAATATGTGTTGCCTAAACTGACGTAAGATATACCGGAGATTATTTCCTAAACATGCACTGACTACGCTAGTTCGCTGCAATCAATGTTTATTTACATGTTTGCTTTATCAGTAATGTGCTATTTTGTAACATATTAGTACCCTGAATAAGTTCTCGCTGTTTAAGAGCTGTTTTCTCGCAAAATAAGAGCTTTATTTAAAATACAACGTTCGAAATCAGATCACTCAAGGTATTGTCTATTACTAGAGACCACTTTCTCCCATCTTTCTGCCAGTAAAAGAATTCCGCGTCGAAAAAACAATTCGTCTTTTGAGGCAATCCATGAATCGATCCATTTTTTAGTTTCTTCGTATGAACGGAAGCACTGTTCAGCCAGGCCATGGGCCATCGATCGGAATAGGTGATAATCGGAAGGAGCTACGTCTGGTGAATACAGCGGGTGGCGTAGAACTTCACATTTAACATTTAAGCGATTCCAGGTAGTTCTTCACTGGTTTTGCAATATATGGCCGAGCGTTGTCGTGTAACAAAATTACTTTGTCGTGTCTCTGCTCGTACAGCGGCCGTTTTTCTTTTAGGGCTCGACCCAAACGCAACAATTGAAGTCGATAGCGATCTCCCGTAATAGTTTCATGCGCTTTGAGCAGCTCATAATAAATTACACCCTTCTGATCCCACCAAATGCAGAGAAGAAGCTTCGAACCATGGATATTTGTTTTTGCAGACGATGTTGATGCATGGCCGGTCTTACCCCACGATTTTTTACGCTTTGGATTATCGTAATGAATCCACTTCTCATCGTCAGTGACGATACGGTGCAAAAAAATCTTTTCTTTTCTGCCGTTGAAGCAGTAGTTCAGACATCAGAAAACGCCGTTCAACGTCTCTCGGCTGCACTTCATACGGCACCCAATGTCCCTGCTTCTGCATCATTCCTAACCCTTTGAAACGTTTTGAAACTGTTGACGCAACAACAGTGAACAGTGTAATACTTCTATCGTATTTGGAATAAAATAGTATAGAAAATGCAATAGAATTTCGTATATCATTTATATTATTTCGAATCTATTGAAATCCTTCGCCAACAGATTTCTATGCAACATCGATGTTTGGAAAATGTTACATAAAAGCTGGAAGTTGCGTAACAGGCATACGCAGCAGTTTAACTGTACCAAAAATTGTTAAAAATATTGGCGGTGCAGGTAATCCAATTTTATTATTTCAGTCGGTGATTTGAATCAAATGTTTCTAGTTCTAGTTTTAATGGAAGTAAATTGTAAATGCTCTCTTATAGTTCACTTCGAAAAGCGTCATCTCAGTTAACCCCTTGACGTACCATTTCCTTCACAGTCACCGCGATTAGGAATTTTTCGATTGGCACAATTTTTTAGAACGGACAGTACATTAATGTTTATACTGTTCCTGAATTTACTTGAACGCTTAAATATTAATAAGAAGGGATTCGAATTATGTTCCAATTTTCAAGAACAGAATAACATCCATATTTAATTATTTGTTACTAGTAATTACCATTACGAGTCGGATTCGTCAAAGTACAGCAAGGGGTTAATTTAGTGTGCCTGTGACACACACGGACAGAACTGTGAAGGGGTTCACCTAACTAAACCTAACGCATTCTTATATCTACGAGCATTAAAGTAAATCTGCAGGGTGGTTCATTACGTACTATCATTTCGGTTTGCACACTGTTACCCGTAGCGAAAAATTGTTCACATATTGTTGAATAATTTTTAAAACAGGCACAATCTCGTGTTAGTATTTCTTTTCTGTAGGTGTAAATATGAAGGTTATTAATGCTTTTCCTAAATAGAAATGTATATTTGTATTGCACCTAACAAAACATTAATCTAAGAGATATTCATTGTTACCGCGTTCTTTTGTTACTATTGTAATGATTTCGTTTACACGAGTAGAAAGTATGAGAACCATTTTTCGCTACGAATTAAAACAGTAAGTAGACAATAAATATAAACTTTCTCTCTGAGAAATGGTTAAGTATAAAGAAACTTCTACCATTTCAACTGTGACAGCAGATGTTAAAAAATACAAATATTGTTAAAAATGCAATCAAACTCCTGGAACAGCAATCTTTTACTTTACATAGAGTGGATTTGTATAAATATTCTTGATCTCTCTTCCCCAGTCGTCTCGATTACGCAAGGAAGCAACGAAATCACGGAGCCAAACCAAGACCACCGAGATCGCGAATCCGAACTCGGCTGAACCCGTGAACGCTAATTTACAAGTAGATTTCGACTGTCATTCCGCGCGACACCGCCGGTGGCAACTTCTTTCAAACAATTATCAAGGAAACATCGAGAAGTTCGCGGAGCGTAGGGAGCGCGAATTCCGCGAGAGAAATTGTCACCTTAAATTCAACGTCTCCCGTGGTGGGTCCACGCCAGGGACTTTGCCACGGCGAACAGAAATTCACCGGAATATCATGGGGCGATTCTCGACGGTTCAGGATCTGACGCACAGATTCGAGCATCCTCGACAGGAGGGAGCAATGTTGCCAGCGAAGACGCGCAATCGAAATTCTCCTCGAAGAACTACCCCCGCCCGATGGCGCCCCTTCCCCCGTTGCCGCCCCTAACTTCCTTCCACGACGGCGGCTGCTGATTCAAACTTCTCAACTCCGATTTACTAAATAGCGAAACGTTGTCCTGACATCGACTGGATTAAATGACCCGCTTCCGCAATAATTTCTCGCCGGATATCAAAGGCAATGGGCCGCAAACGACGCTCAAATCGCCGGGTGTTATGTTAATCTATTATCCAGTTGGATCCAACTGTGTCGTGAATTAATTTTATTAGTTCACACGTTCGATGACGCGTCGGTCGTACATTCGCGACGCTAATTTTTCACTAGGTTCTGAGATGACAAACTGATTGTTGTACTAAAATTTCTAGAATACAAAAGAGTTGATTTTCCTATGGGGAATTTTAAATTTCTAGTTTACGCTTCAATAACACTTTGACTGCGATGCTAACAACTTCGAAAATTTCATTAAAATTAAACAAAATTGTACGACATCAATTACTTTTTCAACATTATCACATTTTACGGTTTCTAATCAAATTGAAGAGGCGTGTTAAATTACTTTTAAGAAATTATTGTCAAATCTCAGCAAATAATTCTATGACTCACCTATATAATAGTTAGCGTAGCAGTTATGGTGTTAAATAAATAATTTTAATATTATCCGACTTAAGAAAGAAAAATGAAGCAGACTTGTGGACTTTCACAGTGGACTTTCTAAGATTAACAAATGCATATTGTTACATTATATTACTACCATCCAGTTTATATTTTTTTTCTTATAAAAAAGATAACCCAACGTCGTCTAAGTTATGAATAAATGATGATGGCTATAAAGACCAAAAAGTTATGTTTCTAAAATAATGCAAAATAATTCTACTCAAAAATATCAAGAGAATATCAAAATGTACTATTTTTCAATAGATTTCTGTATCAACTGCAAGAAATAGGAAGCAGATGGACGTTTCATTCTTTTTTAGCAGTTTAATTGTAACAAGTTGAAGAAATTGTTACGACATTCTCTGATATTTAAAAATTGTCTACTGCTTTCAAATCTGTAAAAAATTATCATCTACATCGCCAGGTACATGTAGACATATCAGTTTATTAGTGTCACAATTGTAGGGTTTTTTTCGGGTATGAAAGGTAGAATGGTTGAGTGCAATAAAATGGTAATGAATGGGACGCATGGCGACAGAGTGTTTGGGCGATTTCGAGAAGAGTTGGGCGAAAACTTCTTTACGTGCAATCAAAGTCGAACGTGGCACACATAGTTGTTCATGCCAACTGTTAATTAGAGAGGTAGCATATATAATTTATAACTATTCGGTCGACAGTGCGTTCTATTCTAGCGGCCGCTAGCACAACCAGTATTTCATCGTGGTGAATTTCAGGCATAAATTCAACTGAACTAGTAGTATACTACACGATGTTATTAATTAAACCGGTCCCTGCCGTTCGATGCATTTCCTACTTCATACTGCAAAGCAATCGGTCGAAGAACGCGATACCGATTTGTTACCGCTTAATTATAATTACGGGACGCCCGCTGCGAGCTCGTGTAATCGTCGTTGACACGATGGCCCCGTTACCGAACAACCAACGCAACGGTCGATCGAATGTACAATAAACGCTCCTTGACGTGTACAAGTACCAATGAATTTAATGATTGACTCGGTTGCTTTGATACAAAACATCGGTTCGGAGTTTAACTACATTAAAGGGGGCCATGCAGTATGTCGAACTGGAACAGTCATTTTCTAACAACAAAATTACATACGATGTTACATGTAGTGTAACCCAGCACTAATATTCTTTATGACACGGACGTACCTAGCCGGCTATTTTTGAGTTTAGGATTTTTCGCTAACGGCTGGTAGGCAATTTAGATTTAAAATAATTTTCCTGCCGAGAGAACGCATACTTTATTGCTAGTTTTAGGATTTCGCTTCTTCTCTATGCCTCGATAGCCAAGACGTGTCATAAAAAAGGAAAGCTCCGAAGGGTAAGTTAGAACGGTGGTCAGCCGTAATCAATTTCCCGCCTTTGTTAAAATATCGCTGTCGCCCCCACCTTCCATATACCAGCAACTTTCCAATAGGACGCGCTAAGGCGCAGGGGAAGGGTACCTTCTTGAAACAGACTCGCTTGTTGGTTATTGTTGAAATCATGGAAAACCAATCAGCGAGTATTAGAAATGCGTGAGAGGGGTAGCAGTTTACCTCGACAGAGAACATTTTTTAGAACGACAGAGTTGGATTAGAATTCGAGGACCTCAGACCTCCAAAGGAAAGGTGTACATATATAGTACGAGACTAAATATATAAGTTTTTTTGCCACCAAATTCCGGTCCTCCGTTTAATACAGTCCACACATATAACGTCACATTTCGTCGCTATTACTGACGACGCCGTGACGTCCCAACATTACACATACTGCGCATCGAAAAAGTGTTTACGCGGTTACTTTCATAACTTCTCGTAAAAAAGTAACAAATTAACCCTTTACGGCCGTATTAAGTTTATACGTAGTCATGCAGGTCGGAATTAATTTTCAAAAAGTAATATATAATATGCAAGATTACGTAGGAAAAACGAAATTTATTCATTCTCTTTTAATGTTTGTTGTATATAATAATATAATATATAAAATATAAAGATATAAATATAAAAATATGTATACAACACAGTATAGTATGTTTTAATTTTATATAAAAGTAATAGAAATAAGAAAATAAGTAAGTAGTTTTGGTGGCTGAGAGTAGACATACGACTGCAAAGGGTTAATGTGCAAGAGCACGATGTACCTTCTAGTGCTTCATTTTCTGCTGAATTGATATTCTCAATTAGAAACGTTAGTAACTTGTTGTTAAAAAATAACAGAAACGCTCTGAAAGTTTCGTGATCAGAAAAATAGTTAACCACTGTACACTGTTTCCAGTAGTTGTTAAAATTTAGAAAAAATGTTAACACAGTAATCATAAAAATTAGTATTGCTAATGTTTAGAATTGAATGAACATTGGCATATTTAATAATACGAAATGCCTTTAATTACAATTATAATATAAATATATATTTAATCTCTATTATATCTTTACTATAATTTTTATTATAATATTATATCTTTATTATATTAACGACGGACTTTATCTTGTTGGCACCATCTTTATTGTAGAGATAATAACCTCATTCTAGTTACATGTTGATAATCTAATAATTAGACTATCGATGTTTATGCAAAATATAAAACGCATTTTATTTCTCGTCTTACTAAATTTGATTAATCAAAAATCATATCGTAGCGTATGCTATTTTTCTCAGTCTTATTCAGTTGTCAAGGTTATACGCAAAATCTGCTGCCTACTAAAAATAATACTATCCTCTCAGCTATTGTAGGATGCCAGGTATCAGGAAACTATTTGTCAGGGAAATAGAGAAAGAAAGAACATGTGAGGGGGAGGGAGGAAGAGCGTAAGACATTGCCCGTTGACGGTGCGACGTCGATTAAAAATCCCAAAAATTTCGCACTATCAAGGTTACATTATTAATAAATTAATAAAACTGAAATAATATAATTAAAATTGACCATTTGTCTGCTTGACTTATTTGACTATTTGTCCCGAGTACCAAATTTATTGAAGAAAATCGCCACATGTAAATGTACCTTTATAATCATAATAATTGTAAATTAAGAAATTTGGATAAATTTAATACTGATCTAAATGTTGCACAACTCAAAGTGCATTGTAATTTTTCGTCAACATCATAAAACAATAAATGCATTTCTCCGTTTCGCTCTCATCGCAGTGCTATCGTATATCACAGCTACGCCATAAACGTACTCTCACGGAAAGAAGCATGGGAGGGTTAAATACGATATTTATCGTATGACGTGCACGACAGAGAAGATTCGAAGGGTAACGATAGAACAAATGGCAACGAAGCTGGGAGCCGCCGCCGCGCTCGCCGGCCGCGCAGTGCCAAGAACTCGTTCCGAGTACTACATCCATCGTGCGTTATTGCAGAGGCTTGTTCAGTCACGTAGATGCATCTCGTAACCGTAAACACCGTGGCCAGCAACAGCTTTTCCATATTTCTCGAGGAACGGTGCCGGTGCGAACGTCGACGGACTGGCCGGTTTTCCGATCCGGCCGGAAACGGAAGTCCTCGCAGGCGAACTCCGCCGACGGGGACACGTAAGCGGTTAATGCACCGCACGGAAATATTCCGACGGGCAAAAATCCGTTCCCCCTGCTTAGATTTCATTTCCAGCCTGGCGACCGTCCAAGGAGCCTCGGCACAAAAGCCCGTGGGGATCCGTGACCACGGTGTGTCGAAGAAAAAAACCGCGGCTTCTGGTGTAATTCTTGCTGCGCTAAATAAAGGGCGCTGTCGCTACTGTTCGTGACGATAACGAAAGATTTATTGCCGTTAACCGAAATCATTCAAAAACGTAATTTTTGTTCAGTCCGGTCGTTCCTTATTTGGTGTCTGATTTCGAAATAGGTGTTTCGACGTTAGTGTACATAGCAAGTTTGTTGCTAAACAAATACAGTTACTCGATTTAATATTAATGGTATTTGCGTCATTATTACTCTATATATTTATTTGAAATAGTTCTATCGAATTTTCTGATCGGTTATAATTTAAAGTATGTATCCTAGTTTACAAATATGTAGAATCATTTATTTTATTTTTCATTACTATATACATAATGGATTATAAAGGGAATTGGGCCCCATTTTAATGTCGAAATAATATTCGGACACCGGGATACATCTTACTTCTTATTCGCTTTAGAAGGTCAATATATAGCCTCTTCGTTTGCTTGTTCGTAAACATCAAGTGCTTGTCGCAGCTCAGTTGATTTCTGTGGATCAGTTTCCTGAGATATTTCATCGTTTCTATACGAATTTGTGAAAATGGGTAGGAAAAATACAAAAATACCTCATTTGACATTCGACAACTTGTAATGTATCACCGAGAAAAAGGGGAATCATATCGAGAAATTGGAAAATTATTAAACTTAAGTAAGAGTACCGTTGCGGACATTATTAAACGGTATAAAGATGAAGATCGCATTGAATCTATCGTTCAAAAAGGACGACCGCGTGTTCTTAATGCTCGTGAAAAGCGATCAATTATTCGGAAAATTAAACTTAATCCGGGTTTGAGTGCTCCTACTTTGATTGCAGAATTATATGAAGAAACTGGGAAGAAAGTACACGTGGATAAAGTTCGCAATGCCTTAAAAGAAGCAGCCTATAATGGTAGAGTAGCTAGGAAAAAGCCATATATAAATGAAATAAATCGCAAGAGACGTTTAACATTCGCTAAGGAATTTATTTCTAAAACACAATCATGGTGGAATGATGTGATCTTTGCGGACGAAAGTCAGTTTTATGTCTCTAATACCAGCAATCGAAAATTAGTGTGGCATAAACCAAATAAATAATATGAAACCGATGATGAAACACGGTGGTGGAAACCTGGTCGTATGGGGTTGTATTTCGACCGCCGGAGTAGGAGAGTTGGAATTTTAGATAAAAACAAGTACTCAGATATATTAAAACAAAATTTAACCCTTTGCACTCGGAACCATTTTAACTGTAAATCTGAAATAATTTTTTTGGTTCGTGGTATTTCCATTCTATTTAACAAAATAAATTTTTATGCATACAAAATTTATGGGACTTATTCGATCGAAATATTTGAAAAACCCTCCAATAAGGACGAAAGAAAGAGCACAAGTTACGCTTGACAGAAGAGTGGGGACGTGTCAGTCAAAGTTATTTAACTAAAATCATTTCAAACATGCCGACACGTTTAAAGCATGTTATGAAGCAAAACGGACACCCAACAAAATATTAAAATTATTGTAATTTTATTCAAATGTATTTGTATACAGGGGAAGGAACCTTATATCATATTATGTATATGTCCGAATATTATTTTGACATTAAAATGGGGCCTAATTTCGTTTATAATGCATTATGTATGTGGAAATGAGAACGGCGACAGGCGACTGAGCGCGACAGAAACGTTTGCGGGGAGTGAGTGGATGTGTGCATGTGCGTGTGTTTATTGAATGTGTCCTGCGATATGGAAAAGATGAAGATCGGAAGGGCGAGGCCCAAACGATCGAGACGGAAAAAAGGCAGTCCTAGCCGTATCGTCGAGCACGTCACATGATTTTTCTTACATTTGTATTCACCATTGTTATATTTATTCGTTATTAAATTCCATATTCCGTTAAAGCGCGTCACTTATTTCCGCTTCCAGGTAACCCATCCTAAATATATATTGTAAAGAAAAATAAGATAAATGACTTTACATATTTGTAAACTAGGATATGTACTTTAAATTATAACCGATCAGAAAATTCGATAGAACTATTTCAAATAAATATACAAAGCAATAATGAGGAAAGCACCATGGTGTCTGAATATTAAATCGAGTAACTGTATATATTTGAGAACAGTGCTGAGATAGTTTCCTAACTATAAAGCAGTTTTATCCAAAGATTTCCTTATTGAAGATATAATTCCTAATAGTTTCATTGAAGAATATGTGGTACAAATTAATATCCACACTCATTCGTGCAGGGCCCAATTTTGCAGTCTTCAGTTTCTGTTAGAATTAAGCAAGCTGAAGCAAAAATGCAAAATTGTGAAGTTGCTACGCTTTTAAATCGAGACTGACGATTTTTATTCAAAAATTTCTGTATACTTTATGCAAACAGATTATGTAATTTATTTCTATGAACGTTTTAGACTTTCTATAAAGCTTTGGTATGTTTCCACGCGTACAACTACACCGTAGTTTTGGTCACACCGTCAGGCTATAATCTACACATTATGTATAGAATACGATTCGATAAAATAAAAGGCTCAATTTCGTAAAGTTATTACACCGGATATCTGGCACGACGCGCACGATAAACTATTACGGCGTATTCAATTGAATAAATCGCGCTATGAGTTTCACAATTCGTATTTACGGACCTAAAAAAATCCGTCGCATTGTCCGCGTGAAAAATTGATTCATTTGGGATTCCATTAAAGACGTCTCTCATCACTTTCGCGCCGTTTTATATCCGCGCAATAAAGAACTAAATTTGTCTCGGGATGAAAGGACGAGGACACCGAGCTCCGTTCCCGTTTCACGTGGATTTTTCCACCGCAAGGCGACAATGAAAGAGGACATAAAACCTTTAACGATACGAGGCGGGGGAAAAAGCTCGTGAAGCTCGACGACGATTGAGATAGTAAGCTGTAATTAACTTTCGATGTTCACCGAGACTTTCGGTGCCGCCCAAGTCATCATCCGCCATGTCTCTTCTCTTCCGTAAGACAAAAGGTTATCTTTTCCTTTCTCTGCCGTTTCTATTTCTACCATTCTTTCTTCTTGATCTCGAAACAGTCTCGACGGGAGCATCTTGCGGAAATCTTTTACCGTTCCAAACGCTTATTGGGATTGAAACGCTCGGCGAACAATAAACAATGATCGAACAAATTGTCGATTATGAAATATCAATGTTTACCAGTTCTTTTGAAACGATTCATAAGAGATGAGAAGTACATTCCATTTCGTAAAAACTCTTTTCTTCGTTGAAAAATATAAAATCGAACTTATGACGTATTCGTTAACCCCAATTATGTATACACACAATATTTCATTAAATTAACTAGCTGCATGAATTTCTACACAAAACTACATTAAATAACTTTCCACGAGAATTTCTGTACAAAATGTTACAAACAAGGAAGCTTAGAATGATTTACAAATCAACCTTCACTTACTAAATAGAATTTTATGACTGCGTGACTTTAGAACCTTATTATTCGTCATTATTACATTCGCTAGATTCTTCAATGTGCTTCCTTTATTGTCATTGATTTTGTTAAATATTCGAACTAATCAATGCAACATTAGAAGAGAATATATATTTATACAAATTGGTATAAGGAAGCAGTTTAAGCTACGGATCCATATTGCCTGCCTTACGTTTTGTAATTTACGATTAATCCTTTGCGGTCGAATGGCGACTTTCAGGCGTCTCTAAAAATTATCATGCCACGTTTTAAAATAGTCTTTATTAAATTCACTAATATTCAAAAAATTGTTAAGAGCTATTATCTGTTACACAAGTCATAAAATTCAATTTTATGACGTGTAAAATGTTCCAGGTTATATAAAATGGGAACACTGTAAGTCTGAAGAAATATTTTGGATTTCCAGTTAAAATGGCTCCGACTGCAAAGGATTAAACACTTGCAACCTGTTCAAATAGTAGGTATTGCCACTTATATTTCTTTTGTGTATCTTTAACATTCATCTAGATTAAAATGATCTCCATTGGTCCCACAAAACGATAATACAAACGATATGATAATAAATTATAACTTCTTCTTAGTTTCACATGTTGAACAGGTAAAAAAAGAAGCTAATGAACAGATAATTATAATTCCTCAACACTAGAGAACTATCACAAATCAGTCGCTAAAATTACAAGGATATTTATTATATCTGCGAAAATATTAATCCTACATATCTGAATAAATTTTATTATTTGCGTGTACGAAGTACGATCTTGGAATTGGTGCAGGTTTTATTAAACACTGAATAGTTTGAGTGAATGCGCAGCCGTTCGACGGCTCCGCGAACACAGAGATAAAACCAAGAAGAATTTAGAGAAGCACGTAGTAGGTGAAACACTTTGCTTGATGCCGACGAATGAAACGGTTAACATCATGGGATCGTCGAGGTCCATTCTTGTGGGAAATACGTTTCCAGCGGCGAGGTATCTCGACTGGAGAAGTCACGGCCGCTCGAACCGAGATTTCACGGGGAACAACAATGAGTAGGAGAAAATGGGAAACATAGAGGCAAATTATTTAGTCCCGTGTCGTGAAAACTTTTATGAAAGGTGCTTGAACCTTTAATAGGAAAAGAGCGAGCGGACCGGTAGGAGATCTCGAGTTCAGGAGTTTCCATAGTGTTTAAAAGTTCTCGGGATAGTTCCTGGAAAGTTTTCGGCAACAAAAGGGAATGATCACAATGGCCTTTTTTAATACGATGCGTTGCACCAACGCCGAAAATTTCGAAATGATATTCTGGAAACGAAGCGAATCGAACGCGCCCTGTAATATTTCACTTCATGTAATTAGCAATCATTTGCAATGTATTACAGTAAGAATTAATAAACGTGAAATTTCCGGATGGACAAACATAATCATTACGGTAAATTAAAATCAATTTCATTACACGTATTCATTGTACATTTTATAATGTACAAGCTTCAGGTTTATTGCTTCGTAATACGTGCATACTTTTGTTTGAAAGTTTGAAGCATTTTATACAGAGCAAATACATAAAATGCACGCGCCATGTAATTTAAATTCATATTTTCAGCTACATTTGTTTAATATCTTTTAATAAATGAAATATGAAACGTTTTATATCAAATTGTTGTTCCCGTTATTTTGTCAGATATTGAAGAACGCGAAAGTCGTACCATTTCGTGATTATTGAAAAATATATATATATATATCTCTGATTTATTATTTTCGATCATTCGGCCGTAGACATTTATATCACTTCAGGCTAATTAAATTTATTGACAGTTTTATATTATTAATTTTATTTCTATTTTTTTTATTTAAGCCACCACGAGAAATATCTAATATTTAAAAAATTGTATAACGATATAGGAGCTTGCAGTAGTCAAAGATAACACTTGTACTTCAATAATAGATAACTGGTTGCCATGACAATCGATTCACAGGTTACCAATGGGAGAAAGAACCGATTTATAGGCTGCCGGTCGGCAAGATGTTCTAGGTGAATTCTGTTAATCAAAACATCGGAATTCGAAGAACACAGGCCGATAGCATCGCTTTCAAGCACAAAGGACATCCATTGCTGTGAACAAAAAGCGCGTCGATTGATTCGCTGACCCGGTAAATATTTAATCGTTCGTGAAATTTGTGCTGCCTGATGTCGAAGTAGGTATTGGAAGGTGTGGCCGCGCGCGCTCACTGAAAGTTGCCTCGCCGTAAGTTGACAAAGTGGTCCATGGGAAGGACAACGTTCCTCCGGGATTAAAGGATTTCCCTCTTTCCCTCCGTTGGCGAATCTTCCACGGAACGCGGATCCCCGCGCGGCGTAGCTTGCATTCGACCGTACTTACGGTTTTGTCGGGGATCGACGAACAGATACAGGCGGATCATCCTGGCCTGTCGCCAGAGCGAAACAAATACAAATTTAATTAACCAGAAAGTAGCAGATAACGCCGCATTGTGTCTCGTTCTTTTTTTTATGCACATGTGATATTTATCCATCGACGGATCCGCTCTTTTCATGCCTTTCACAGATCATCTGACGTAACTCCCTTTCAATCCGGAGATAACACGACTGTGCCAACCACTTTGTTGCTCTCCGAAAACGAAAAATTCTTTACTCGGTGCTATTTTGCCTTTAACAGCAGAGGTATATAAGGTAAAACTGCTTGATGTCTTTATATTTTTTATAAGTAAGGAGCCTGGCATCTTGTTACAAAGGCGCCAGGGCGATTATTTTTTTTTCAAATTTTGGCGGTCTTCCAGGACGTGTAGGTAATAAATTTATAGTTTGAAATTCTTTGTTCTTCATCGATTTTTTATATAAAATAGTGTATGATGCAGTTTTGAGAAACCTCATCCAACATATTTGGAATTAATTTACCTGTTCTCCGTTAGTGTTTTTTCTTATCTGTTTCTAATCGCATTTTGAAGATTTTTTATTGAAACGAAATTCTCTCATTTCATTTCACGTAAAATGTATTTATCATGTTGAGAGGTAATATAAAACAAATGTAAAATAACAGGCTACTGATCGGCAACCATCTGCTAAGCCTCCTACCTCTGTCAATTGGACTTACACCACTTCCATAAACGATGATTAGGCAATTTCATTTACAGACCAATTGTAAATTGTACGAAACATGGGAATTTTTTAACCTGTTAGCTGCGTATGACGTGTATACACGTCATAAGGAAATGGCAATTTTATATCTTATAATAAAAATATTTCACCTACGATTTATGTCACAATGGTTACGGTAACATAGTCATAAATTTCGCACACTTTAGGATAATTCTAGAACAATTAACGAAAAAACTACATTCAGTATGATCGATAAAACGTGTAACAAAATTTATCTTCAAAATATATCGACGCAGCCAAGTGGTTAAGAAATTAAGCATGGATTCGTTATAGATAAAAAATTTACATTAAATTAAGCACGAATTACATGATAGCTCATTTTTTTGAATAATGGACTTGCACCACTCTCAAAATGAACGGTCCATATACTTGTTCTAAATTATTCTAAACGCCGATTTTGTTGACCGATTGCAACTCACATTGTAAATGTTTGTTGGACTAAAATAATTATTGAGCCATGCGCACGTCTTGCGTGAATGTCTCAAACGGTTCGCAAAATTTGATCGAAGGGGCCCAACCCGCGATACATAGATCTAGGAAACGATCCCAATTTCCCATTCGTTTCATAAATCCGCCTCGGATTCGTTCCATACAGAGCGTAGCCCGCGCGTATACATTATCGGGGCTGTGCGCAGGAACAACGTGAACCCGTCTATACGGTGGCGGATAAGTTATGGGTCCCATAGCGAACCGTAGATCCCATCGACGCAGACGTACTGCGATCATTATCTGCGAATTTATGGCGTTGGTCGCAGCGTCACTACGCCATGCTTTCGCATGGTATTGCTTCTGTTAAAAGGGACCTATGAAATCTATCAGATACACCTTCCACCGTATTCTCCGATTTAATAATCGCCGGAATTGCCGGTAGTTGAAACTCTATCAAGCGGTTCTCTTAATGTCGATTCAATGTTTCGCCGCTCTCGATGCTGCTTTACGATCCTAACTTCTAACGCCGGCGACGCGAGACATTAGGTATTGAATGGTATTTTATACTACGTATATAGTAGTAGTTTATTTCCGCTTGGCTTTCGATTTTACTGTGATCCACACTTTGATAAATCACACATATAAATGACTATAAATATGCACACACAATCGACCTGAATTTTTAGGATGCAACAAAGTTAAAGTACCATCCACCATGATACAATTTTTTTAATTTCCAAATTTCAGTGTCATTAATTAAACGATCTTGATATTGTTTTCTAAATGTAAATAAATCTGATAACGGAAAATGATTGGAAACAATACTTGAAAATCGTTTGAAATAACAAAGAGTGCAAAGGGTTAAATGATAAACGACTGGCTTTTATGCGAAGTGTATTCACAAATGATGAATCATATTGAAGTAACAAGCTCTTTCCGGCTATCCCCGCGTTCTTTCTATTGTCATCCGGCTCACCTTCGAGTGGCAAGTAGGATCAAAAGCTCGCCTATTGCAAACGAACTACTTGTCCCTGGAGCACGGAAACGTGGCAATGCATGAACAGTAAACCGTGCGAGAATTAACACGTGCCTCGTCCCGGGTACTTTCGCCGGCTTTCTTTTGCAGCCAGCCAGCGATGAGAGCGAAGTGTCGGGGCGAGAAAGGGTCGAAAGCTTGCCAGTTGAAGTGGCCGAAAGCAGGAGTAAGAGGGCAAATATTTGGACCGCGATGAGAATCCACAATGGAGGCTGGCACTCGGCGCAACTCGACGACTCACCAGAACATTATGTAACACCTCGTATTGCGTTGCTACGTGCGAAAAACCGCGGCTGGTTCGCGCCCGAAGGAACACTTCCGCCTGCTGTGCCACCGAAACCACCGTTCCCGTGTCACTTTCTTCTTCCTCCACCTTCCAACTAAATTATATACATCTCTGCGTTAGGGTAGACGATACCGAAGCGGCGCGAACTATCGCGAATCAGCTGTTACGAGACAGGGACTACACCAGTTGTGCGCGGACAAGGATTGCGTGTTTTTAGGATTCTGGTAGTCGTGGTACTTGCTAATGTTCCTTTTCTCACTGAGTCGCCACTTATTAGGAAAATAGTTGACTCGTTATTGTCTCTTTCACCTATGGGTCGACACTATCGGATAGTAAATTATAAAAGATAATTAAGATACAGCGATGCTGTTGTGTTGAATCTATTAGGTACATAGCAAATCTGGAAGGGATGTGATTGGGAAAGTAAATTGAACTTCAACAATGAGCATACAGGAACAACAACGAATGTTTTGTTATTTTACTTTTTTACGGAGGGTTAAAAGAATAAAATTTAGTACCTCTCTTGATTACAAACTCAGAAACACCTGAATAAACACCAGAGATTAAGTTCCTAATGCTTGAAACATGTTTAAATAATAGTGACTTTGGATATCAGAGGTTCTAATAATTGAGATTTTACTGTACATGATTGATATATGGTAGAATAGTACCCTGAACAAAAGCTGTTGGATCAAATAGATCTTCACCTGATAGACTATTTAGCACTAAGACCAAGCACGTTGTTCCGAACGAATCCTGCAATGTTCTATAAGAGAAATGATTTAGCAGAGTCGAAGGAGCAGGAGTCGGATTCCAAGATTATCCCAAGATGGTAGCGAGACTTGAGCACCACCGCAAGACACGACCACGAACCGCTTACTCAAACACTTTCATACAAACTAGGGAAGGCAAACACTCGGCGGAGGATCGTCGATCCTTCATCAAATTCCTCTTCACCTAAGCTCAAAGTTTATCTACACGTCTTCGGGTCATCGGCGGACGCAACAAAGCCTCGGCCTTTGGAATTGAAAAACACGGATCAACAAGGGATCGGTGTGGTAGCGTCGTTGGTCCACTTAAAACGAAAAGACCCGGGCCAGAGTTCGTGCAAGAAAAGCAGAACAGGATCTCGAAGGTGTTCGGTGGCGTGCGATGGTCTTCTCGCGCGAAGAGGCGTCGAGGGGGTCGAACAAGAGAGACAGGGGATGAAGACAGCACCTAAGTAGAGGGGATAGTGCAGATTGTACCGCGGCTCTCGAACGTCTCTGCCGGTGGTTGGAGAGAGGGCCGTGTGATTGGACCAACGACCCGGACATCCGTCGCTTTGGAACTTGGTCCACCGTTAAATATGGCAACCGACGGCCCGGGCGACTAATGTGATTGCTGGCAGACTGTTAGAGGACGCTAAAAGCACCGTGTCGTAAACTCTACGTTCCGCACACTCGCAGGGAGTGAGAGAGAGTGAGAGAGTGAGAGATATGAGAGTCCATCCGCACACAGACACGCGTGCCTATCGATTGCGTGGATACCAAACTTCTAACACCGTCAAACGGTTCACATTTCGATCGTAATTCCATCCCGGATGAATTTTGTATCGAATGTCCACGACTGCATGTGGGAATCACCTCGATTAACTCGCCTAATACTCGTTACAGATCAAAACTGTGTCCTTGCCAGTTGTTATCAAGCAAATACGAACTATGCTTACGAAGTCGTGAGACTAGTGCTTTATACATTTTTATGTATAATTAATTCCTTAACACATTCCGTGCCATCGGTACCACTGGTGATACACGCTTATTCAATACGTTAAAAAAATATTTTATGACAAGTTAGAATCCATGAAATAATTTCCACCAGGAGAATAAATCAATAATAAGTCTGCTTCATAGTTGTAATGACAATAATTGATAAATAAACATAATATATTGATTTTTAAAGCTTCAATTGACGAGAATGAAGAGTCGACTAAATGCAGCTCGACACGGAACGTGTTAAACGTTAGGTTAAGAGGGTAAAAAGCCATTAAACAAAACTTCATGGGTTTCATTGGTATCGTACGTGGATAACCTTAATCTCTTGCACTAAGATCACTTTCACAACTGCGTTGATTAGCACTTCTTTCTTTACTCTTTTTATTCAAATCTATTTTAACTGTGAATCTAAAATACTTTTCGGTACCTGCAGTATTTTCATTTTATATTGTATTTTATTTATATGAAATTAAATCTTGTGATTCACATTCGGTTACATAATAAACATTATTTTGAAAATTATTTTGAAGAGAAATGGGTTAACAATTTGGTTACTTAATGGAAAATCATTAGAATAAAAGTAAAATCTATATGAATCCTCAATTTCATTCTACTAATATAATGTATCATTACGTGGGCTTTTAGGAATAATTCACGTGCTTCATCTATACGTCAAAATCTTTCCCACCAATCAATTAGTTATGGACAATGAATCACATGTACTTATGTAACATTTATTCATTTGCATCATTCAAATTACAGAATTGAGGAGACAGTTGTAATGATTTGTTTCATTCTGTCATGATCTGAAATATTCAATAAGTAATATTCGATAAATTTATTACCTCATTTCCATTATCAATATATTATAATATAATTTGTAGCTTTCGATAAAATATTAAAAGATTGAAGAAACAAAAATGAATCGTTTCATTAAAAGGAGAATATTAAATTCAGCGTTCAATGAACGTACGCGGTTTGATATTATTAATAATACTATGGGTATGCCAGTTATATATGATTGCTTCTCAAACGTACGTACAATTTCAGTTCGATCGAAGCTTAGTCAATTTGAGGTTCAGAAAGCACATTTCTGGTTCACCAGACATAGCAGATTACTATGGTCCCCACGGTTGGAATTATGGCAACAGTTGAACACAGTAGGCAATACCGCGAATCGTATTGTGTAAGTACTGCACAGATTACTTGCTTGAAAAATTAAATGCGTAGCTACCGATCGTGTTTAACAACATAGTAATTTCTATGTCTGGTTTTATTATTTATTTTAAGACGTATGCGGTAAAGTAATTTACAGAAATCGTTTAAAATTTCGCCCAAGTTTTTAGGCTGTTTCATATATTGCATTATTTGTATCAAATTCTAATATTGCTTTAATAGCTTTTATAAAGTAAATTATTGTTAGAGTACTTACTAGAGGTTAAACTAATGCCCAAGCCGCAAAAATAAATTTTGACGCTTACCTGAAACAAGAAACAAGAAAAAATAAATTATTACTGAAGTGCACATACATGTACAAATATGATTAATATTTACACAGAAATATAAAGTGGAAGTTGGAGGAATATTCATGAAATCGGATTACTTTTATTTAAACAGATCGCGGGGATTACCTTTATTTTTATACATCGCGGACAGTTGGACTAAAGTACATAATTCTCACATTTCAAAAACTTTAATTTCCAACAGATTCTTTCTAAGCTAATGTAAGTTCAATATATATAAACATTTAACGCTAATATATTTAATGTACTTAATGTATTGTATAGCATCTTGTTCACCGTTCGTTGCATAAATATCTTTTATAAGAAATTGTATCATAAAATAACTTTTGAAATTTCAGAAATATATTCTCAAAACTTCGAACTATTAAAAGATGCAAAAAGAGAGTTGATTTCTTTTCTGTTATATCGCAACAAAGTAAACTTTGCTACATTTAATATCAGTTAATCTGAGGATTCTACGCATTTAAGATAACTACTCGCTAGCATATTAATGGCAACCTATTAAAATTATTCAGAAAAGTTTCTATTTAACTTTCTTTCCCTGCAATCGACAATGACGATTTTTATACCGCATACAGGTCCTCAGTTTACTAATGATCTACGAAAGCTATTTGCTGGCTCATATTACTGAAACTAAACGCGTGCAAACAGTAAGCCAACCCTAATCCACTTGAAATTGAAATTCATATTCTCTTCGTGTACCATTGGCCCTGCTAGACGTGGTAGCTGGTTCCGTCTGCAAAACATAATTTCCCGTCGAATTTCAATTCTGGAATCGTGACCTTTCCTTCTCTGGGTCAAACGCAACCGGAATAATTGCGGTATCGTTAATGTATTCTAGCAGGAATCCACTCTAAGTCCATAAAGCCGCGTTACCATAACCCCTTAATTGGCCTTCCCAGGAGTCCCGAGATGGTTCCGACCGTGTGTCGATGGTAAATTTATGGAACCCCAAGGTCCGGAGCAATTCAATTACCGTTCCTATTAGAATAAATTCTTCCCGGCTTCGTTTCCTCGTCATCTGTAAAAGCTTCTCTTGCGTACGCGATGGGTCTCTTACGGGCTGTATACTCATCATGCTTTTCTTGTTCAAGGCTACAGTGGGTCAAAAAAGTATTGGAACAATCAGTTTTCTTTGAATATCATCAAACTACAAAGTAATCTATTAACATTAACTATGTTTATTAGTGTCTTTTGACGCACACAAGTAGTATGTTTACTGAGAAGTTTCAGTTATTTGTTATAAGGACATAAAGTCAAGGAAACGAAAAATCCAGAGTCAAAAAAATATTGGCACACGTACGATTTTGCTAGGCGAGTAAGTGTTACTCGCTTTCATACGCGACAATTTCGGATTCAGGAACGTAAGCATAAACAGAATTTGCTGTTACGAATCTCTTACCTCATTTGACACAATCAGTACGTGTTTATACTTCGAACAAGAATCATGTCTACGAAGAAGAGCGAGTTATCAATGAGTGTGCGAAATGAAATTATTTCATTACAGAAAAGTGGTAAAAGTTATCGAAAAATCGACAATTCATTAAATTTAAGTTTGTCAACAGTGAAAAATGTAGTAAAAAAATTTAAGGAAACTGGTAGCGTCGAGAACAAATCGCGATCAGGTCGTTCGAAAGTAGTTACCATTAGGAAACGAAGAGGTATCATCAAAGAAGCAATAAAAAATCTATTTGAAAGTGCCAAAAGTTTAGCTGTTGGTATCGCAACATATTCGGGAAAAGAAGTGAATGCCCAAAGAGTTCGAAATGTTTTACATTCAGCGGAAGTTTATGGTAGAGCAGCGAGAAAAAAAACCGTTCATTAATGAGAAGAATAGGGAGAAACGGCTCGGGTTTGCAAAAATATATGCAAGTAAAACAATGGAATTTTGGAAGACCGCTGTTTTCTCAGATGAGAGCAAGTTCAATCTTTTCGGCTCTGATGAAAAAAGATTTGTATGGAGTAAACCGAACACCGAATTAAATCAAAAGAATGTTATTCCTAGAGTAAAATACGGTGATGGTCAAGTCATGGTATGGGGTTGTATGTCATATCATGGAGTAGGAAATTTGGCTTTTATTGACGATACAATGAATGCAAGCATCTATATCAACGTGTTGCGAAATAATTTGTTAACAAGTACAACAAAAATGGGCATAAAAGTATTGTTTTGATTCCAACAAGACAACGACCCGAAGCACACGGCAAGGAAAATGAGGGAATGATCATTGTACAATGTACTAAAACAACTCCCTACATCGCCTTAATCGCCGGATATTAATCCGATAGAAAGTCTTTGGCATATTTTAGATTTAAAAGTATGAAAAAGGGAAATTAAAAATAAAAATGATCTCAAAGCGACGCTTTTAGTAGAGTGGTCTAACATTTCCTCGAAAATTATGCAAAAACTTATCGAATCGATACCTAATTGATTACAGGCCGTAATGAACGCTAAAGGTATGCACACCAATTATTATGTAAGTTTAATTGTACACTTCTACAGTTGCGTAACACTTGCTCTTCTAGCAAAATCGTACGTGCGCCAATACTCTTTTGACTCTGGATTTTTCGTTTTCTTGATTTCATTTCCTTATAATAAATAACTGAGATTGCTCAGTAAACATACTACTTATGTGCGCCAAAAGACACTAATAAACATAGTTAATATTAATGGATTACTTTATAGCTTAAAGATATTCAATGAAAACTGGTTGTGCCAATACTTTTATGACCCACTATATATCACTTGACTTGATGTACACACAGACATTTACATAGCGCCAGTTTTTCATTCGTTTCACACTTTATTTGTTTCACTGAGAAACATCAATTATCAAATTGTCTTATCTTAATAAATATTACACCACAAATCCTCCCTCCAGTGTTTTTACTACACGTTATTCATAATAATTACATTCTTACAGTGTAACTGATAAAAATAATTCACACTCACCCTCTTTATGAAGCTAAGTGCCGAATATCATCTTTAAAAAATGTCAAAATATTAAAAATATTGTCTTATCATTTTATATTTATCTGATATTGTCTTATCATTTTATATTTATCTGATATTGATTATTATCAATATTTATCTAATATTGTGAAATATTAGTTTATCAATTTATTCAATATATTACAATAAAAATGTATTTCAAATCCTCGTTAAAAATCAGTGACATTCCTATGTGACCGACACGACACGTCACTCAATGTATACAATTATAAACGCCTTCAGCGGGTGATGGACTTTAATTCTACCAATACAATGTTGGTTAATTGTATGCATGTTAAATCTCCAATCTCCTGATCGTTTTGTGATACTTCACTTTCATACCATTCCTCCACTATACATTACTTTTTCAATAATTAAGAGATTACTTAAGAGATATTATTACGGCAATAGAATCCACCATAAATGTATAAATCCGCATAAATCCAAACGCATAAATATACTTATAATACGTTTCATGTTTCAACAGTTTGTTGAACGAAAACAAATTTGATAATGTAAAGATTGGTTTTATTTTTAAATTATTAAATTACAGTATGATAAATTTAATTGATATCTCAGAGTCGCTATTCGAGGGCATAAGGTTAATTCTGAAACTTTAAGAATACTTGTTTTCGTTGGGACCACACCGTGATCCAGAATCTACCGAATTATACGCAGACATTTTTAAATCCACATGGTTCGTTCGTATAGTTAGAAGTCGAACTTGCCCGGAACTAGCCCCGGATTACGCAAGGCCGGGATCACAGCGCATCGTTTCGAAAGGCAGGTACGTAAAAGTCTTTTACGATCCGCCTTCTCGGCACGCGTACTCGAGAAGTCGTTCAACCATGGCCCCCGACAATGTTCGGCGAAGTTTTTTCCACGGCGATCGCGGCTTCGGATAATGACGATATCAATCATATGGAAACGTTACGGTGATATTAAACTGCGGCGAGAACTTATTCTCACGACCCGGCTTACGACGAAAATAATCCGTCAGATCGTGTCGCGGAATTTCACAAGTTCGTGATACATAAGATTGGTTTTATTCGGCCGGATTACTTCCGGCTGCCGTAGAGGTCGTTCATTTTCGTCGCTAATGAAGTGCGAACCAGATAGATTTTTATGACGTCGTTGGTGTAGAACATCGCAATCTTTTTATGGGATTTTGAAAATCGTTGTTTAGAGTTATAAAGCGAGATTGTTATGTCTTCCTTGAAAGCGAATCGATGTAAGCTTGAAATGTAATCACGAGTGACATATTGTTCTAGTTGCCCTGAAAAACAACAAGAGAAATATCGATGTTAACCAATATAATAGTAATATCAAAAGTATGTATCAACCCCTATAATTTCAATAAACGTATTACATCAGAAGGTAGTTTTAAACAATATTCTGTTGAAGCATAACCCTTAATATTTCAACATAAACAGTTTGATGCCAATCTTGCCGAATAACCAAAAATTTGTTAGTATAATTGCAAATTTCTCACTGCTTTGTTGCGCTGCAAATAAAATTTCAAGAAATGTTTTAGAGTCTAATCCGTACAAATAATAAACTTTTATCAAAGCTATGAACCAAAAACAAAATCTGTGATGACAATTCAAGATATTTTGCAGATTTGTATTCAAAGAAAAAATTGTCTATGTTAATTGCAAGCATAAGAGCTACGCAGACGTTTATTTCGTTTCGTAATAACTTCAACGAGTTGAAAGTAATGCAAAAGTATTTTTATACCAGTAAAATGTTTTTACTGCTTCGATTAAATCATTTTTGTCATAAATGTATACAATCCGCGGTCTAATTATTACATTTTTCTTTGGGAGCAGATTGCTCGTTGAATAATTATAATAGCATCCGATCGAATAACGTTCTTATTATGGAGCAACGTTCGGCAGAATTATGCCGGAAATTGCGGACTAACGAATTCATCCTATTAACCCCTCGATTCCCAATCGTTATCGTAACCATTATAACTAAATAGCACTCCTGCTCACACAATTATTACAAGTGCTACATTCGGAGCTCGGTTTTCCCCGCAAATTACATGCGTCAGAAATTCTATCGATTCCTGTGGTGAAATTCTTCGAGTGGCTGAGAGGTTGCAATTAAACGAGGATGAATGTCCTCTGTCTAAAATGAAGAGAAAGACGAAGGAGGATGGCGAAGATGGGGATGGGTGGAAGAGGATTGTAAATTCGCCGGAGCGAGAGGCTATTGTAAGTGTGTCGCACCTTTGTTCCCTGGGTCTAATGATTTCTCTCATTAGGCAATGTTACTAAACACAGCAATGTGCAATAGAGCTTAATTAATTGTATTTGTCCTTTTCGATTATTCTGACCCTTAGCGACCCCGTCTCTGCCATTCCTCCTTCATTGCCGTCGGATAAACGCCCAACAAAGCGGTAAGTGTTTGCAGTTGTTCTCCGTTCGATTGTCGCTGCCTTGTTAGCGCTCACAGGGCACGAATGGATTAGATATCGATGCTATTTACGATGGTTTCCAAATTACTGAATTAATCCTCGCAAGGCGGACTGTTTATGACTGCGAGCAGCGGACTCGTGGAGACCCAAGTCTGTATGATAGGGTATTATAGGTTATAATATATCCATATAGGGTTGTATAGGTTATATACGGTATATCGAATATGTAAGATAAAATACTACATTTTTAATTGCATGTACATTCTATACGTACATATATGTATCCGGTAGTCTTCGCATTTCTGCGTATTAACAATACCAATACACGGGCTACATCTTCCATGTTCCAATACTGACTAATACACTCCCAAAGAAAAAGATAGCACACGCGTGCTATCTTTAACTTCTCGCGTTATAATTTATGGTACAGCAAATGTGCCAATGATACAGAAAGACTACCTACTACTAATATGTAAACACTATCTATATTGGAATTTCTACGAGATATTGTCGCGTTGCGAATGGAAAAATTTATCACAATCTTCAATTAAAGTACTGTATAAATCCCTACTAAAAAGAATGATAGAAATAATTGAGAACCACAGAGGTTCCACACATTATTAAACACAGGTACAGTTATATCATTTTCATATTTGTCTATTTTAAATTTATATAATATGGAATATTTTTCAGATGTGCTATCATTTTGTCTGTATTCATTTGGGTATTTGTATTTTTACGACGAGAATTTGGTGAAGGAAAGACAATAAAAGTTATGTTTATATATTAGTCGAAGGCACATTTCCTGTACCATAATTATAACGCGAGAAATTAAAGATCGCACGCGTGTGCTATATTTTTCTTTGTGTATATCTTTACGCGACACGCGACGAATTTAACTTTAATGAAATTTGAAATTCGCCAAAATTTGTTATGTAGGAACCTATAGAAATAAATACTTGTCTAAAATCAAAGACAATCGAGTATAAAGCAACTGGTATTTAATATTCAACGCTTGATTTCTTAGGTTCCTACCTTTCACGGCAAAGCTTTCAGAACTAACAGTGGATACGCGATGAACTCGATCTTTGATCGTAACGACGGATCACTGCAACTTTTATCCCTTCTGACAAACAAACGGCGATCCACTCGATAATCAGAAATCGGGGTTGAATATCCTGTAGCTGCTTTCGGAAACATAGCCACAGCGGATAGGTTGAAGGCGTCAGCTCTTGTAAGAAGAATTTGCTACGAATTTATTATGCGATCCCGATCTTTGATAATGAATCCAATTTAGGTGAAAGGTTCGATAGAAATTCAGACTAAGGTATTAAAAGAAAGGAAACGGAATGTACTCCAATTATAAATAGCTGAACAGCTTGTTGAGATTTTCAGTGGACTTTGAATGGTATTGTTTAATAGTTACGCGATTTACGAAACGTACAATGAAACTATTTTATTCCACATAGTGTACTGAATAGCAATGTAGCGAACATCGTTAAAAATTTTTGTCTCTAACTTTTGTTTAACATGATTATTACATTTTTTAGAACCACTGTTATTTGCTCTTTTTTTATTCGCGTTTTAATACATAGCTCTGCTCATATTTAATTATTACTTTCAATTAAGCCTTCATCCGCGAACAACGTGGGCTTCCCGTTCTAAATATTTTGTAAAAGTTAACAACATACGAAATTAAACATTTTTTTCTTTTCTTCGTTCTTTTAATACTTTTTTAATCTAATCCTTAGAACGCATCAGTACAACAATTAAAAGTTGCTAGTATTTTTAGAGAATATCCATTACTTCAATACGTCCTACATTTTTATTTAATTCTTTAGTATTGTACCCGTCGTCATGTATCAAGCAAATTCACTACTCCAGTACACTATGTCTAAATTATTCTCACGTTAATTACAACATTAATTTTTCTTCAAATTTACGATAAACCTGTTTACAACACAGTGTACTTGGCAACCGAGAGCTGAGCAAAGTGCAGTATCTCTGTTCTTCGATTAATTATGATCCGCGCAGTACCCGAGCATAAACTATCTAGAAGTGAAATTGCACGTATATTATTCAGACGACGCAGTGAAATAATTCAGTGGAGCAAATGTTTGACGTACAGACTTAAGATGCATAACTAACTTGTTTGATTAAAGTTTAATCTACACGTTCCAAGTTTCTACAGTAGAGTTTAGATTCGTAAAAAGTGTTTAATCCGCGGTTAATATCGTTACAGGACGAACTGACCAACAAGTTGATTACATTTCTTCTCGCGTGTTGACATCGTTGAAGCAATTACGATATTATTGTTATTCCAAATTTTGTAAAACTTTCAATCTAGAAAGAGCAAAAAATTGCTGTCACGAACTAAAAGGGAAAATTCGATGTAATAATCTAACCAAGTAACTGTTCTATTATTTTAACACTTATATTTTCCTGATTAATTTAGGTGATCAAGAATCGATAGCATTTTGAATATTTGAAGAATAATGAAAATCGTGATGTAAACGAATCATTGGATATCATAAGATTCAAGTGTCTTCATTTTAGTGAAAAGTTTTAGATGTACAATCTGATCTCAGAAGATTAATTTATAGTTTATAATTTTTAGTTATTTATAATTTATAATTTACAGTTATTGGAAGATTGTATTTATTATTTATATCTTTATTAATCAATTTTTATGTAACATATTTTTTTAGTACTTCTTCGAGACACGAAACATATTAACATTTTAATCAAAGAAGAAGATCACGGACGGAATTGAATCAAGACGTAAAAATAAAAAGCTATACTTGGTGCTACACTCCCAAAGAAAAAGATAGCACACGCGTGCTATTTTTTGCATATATAAACATAACTTTTATTGTCACCGAATTCTCGTCGTAAAAATACAAATACCCAAATGAATACAGACAAAATGATGGCACATCTGAAAAATATTCTATATTATATAAATTTAAAATACACAAATATGAAAATATACAGTACTTTAATTGAATATTGTGACAAATTTTTCCATTCCTCCTTAATACTAATTTTTAAGTCATTTAAATTTCCAAATTGTCTACCTTCTGCATAGACAGCTCTTGATAATAATCTCCAATAATGCTCAATTATATTTAAATCCGGGGAGCACGCCGGCCATTCAAAAACAGGAATTATCTCTTTTAAAAAATATTCATGAATTATTTTTGCCGTGTGTACGGCAGCATTATCTTGCTGGAACACAAATTTTGGACCTGCAATGCACTCTACATACTTATCAATTTGGTTTTTTTATTAATCTTAAATAACTTGAAATACTATGAACCAGAAAAATTATTTCAGATTTACAGTTAAAATGGCTCCGAGTGCAAAGGGTTATAACACGAGAAATTAAAGCTAGCACGCGTGTGCTATCTTTTTCTTTGAGAGTGTACATTTCGGCGAGTCATCTTGTACCGAATCGATACTTTTGGAAGTGACCATCTATCGAAAAAAGGTCGGGAAGCCTCGGATTGGCGCGATCGTTAAATCCTTTTATCCACAGACGACTTGACCATCCAGCGAAGGTAGAAGAGATAGCGGCTATTCACCAGGTTGAATTAACTCTTGGCCCAGACTGTTTCGAGATTCGTAGACGTAGCCTTTTATACAAGGACCACCATTGGAGGTGACAGTTCCCATTAAACTTTTCTCGATTTCGTCACCTCATTAACGTAATTTTAGGTTTCCCGGATTACTTTAATCCACGATGCGCTGATTACATATTTGACTCAATTTTGAACGCCGAAATTTACAGTTGCAAGTGATTTTCGACATCGATTCATTTCGGTAATACGAGTTAATTTGAGAGAGAACGTCATAATTACTTTCGCGTTTTTTTCTGTAATTAGAATATCTATGGTCGAATGTCTATAATAATGAGATTAAAAATTTGAATGGACAGAGGATAATAATACAAGATCTTGAATCGGAAGTACAGTACAAAAACGAAAATTGAACTTCGGCGGAGGATTGCGGTGAAGTGCTGGCACTGATCCAACAGGGAAAATCATCCTATTAACTTTGAAGTAACGAGAAATGCTACTTTGTAGAAAGGAGAGTCAGTATTAAGGAGAAGAACTGGAATGACTGGAATTGTTGAAGGAATTGGAGAATTCCTAATTATTTATTGGTGAGAATGGTGTTGAGTAGCAACTTTTTGTCACCCACTTCAAATTACTTTGCATTGCGACGTCTCCAAGTTTCGCTTTCAGACTTTAAATGATTTTTAACAATCAGGTTATAACCACGATTGTTAACTCTGTACATTTACATACTCAATTTCGATTTGATGTATTTTCTGGTGCAAGATAGTTGTCTTCATTGAATTTCAACGTTGCTCTTGCAGAAACAGCGATATCACATTCAGTAACGTCGTTTTCATTCATAATCAAGGCTATATCGACATATTTAGTGAAAAGAAGGTTGAGATTTCCCGATAGTATTAAAATAACCACCGCAATGTATTGTATTTTTTGGTGTAAAATAGTTGTTTTATGAGCATAGTTGTTTTATTGTCTTTATCTACTTTTGTTTCTAGACTTTGATAAGAATAGAATTTATCTTTATTTTGGTGTAGAGGAAATTAATAATGTTCATATTTAGTAGATCTTGCATGAAATCAGTATCACGAGCCTGACTCGTTATTATAGTACAAGGAATTAATTGCGGAATAAAAGATGGAACACGAGACGGGTCAGTGAGGGTAACCGGGGAGCAGCATAAACGCTTGAAGCACATAACCCGACGGGACGATAAGTGCGTAAGGCGCAACAACGGCATAAAATTCCATCGCACGTGGGGGAGTAACTGTCGGCGCAGTGAACGCGTCCACTTTACGAAGTCTCCGTTAGTCGGGCGTGTGAACTTCCGGTAGGCGCGAGACCGACGCGTATCAGGGTCAACGTAAAAATTTAATTAACCGTAAGAATGGATTCGAAGGTTGACCGTAAGAGCGCGCCGTCTCGGGCCGTTGTTGGCAAAAGTCCAGCCGCGAAAATCGCCTTAGCCGCTGCGGCGGCTGACTGGGTAGAGAGAAGGCGGCTGGCCAGGTAGAGGAGAACGCGGCAAGAAGAAAGGAAGAACAAGGAGCGAGACGTACGGTTTTTAAGGTTGTGGTAGGGCAGGTCTAAGCTTTCCACGAGCGGGTCCTTGGGCTCCCTTGCCCTCCAGGTGGTCGTACTTTTTGTTCCTGTAAGGTCTCGCGGGCACAGGACCGGGCTCTCTCGGGCTCCCGGGGCTGCCTCGAGAAAGGAGAGGGCTAATAAGAACCACCCCCGTGATTTAGTGCACGGCTGCACTGCGCTTCTTACGGGGACGGAGACGCCGAGATAGAGACGAGAACAGGGAAAGGGAACGTCGGACGATTTTAAAAGGAGATGATAGCTACCGTGTAATTCACTTTTTTCCAAATAGTCGATGGGGAAAGTCAGCAATTGGAACCGTATTAAGTAGCCTTTGTAAATGAGTACCTTGAAAAGAGTACTCTTAAATGACCGACGTCGGCTTGTTGCTTTTACCGTAACGGCTGCTTTCACGGTAAGCAGATCGTTTTACTGCACCGGTAGGTAGATATTTTCGATATACAGGGTGGGATATTTAATTTGGAACGGTTGAAAATTTTTTCGATATTTCTGGGTTTCCTGATTTTAAGAAATGAGTTACATTGATTTGAGGGATACATACAGAATGAGATAATGTGATTCAAAGTCGTGGAGAATGCAATCGAATTCGAAGATTGAATTCAAATTACAAAACACGGTCACTTAATACTGTTAAGTGGTACTGAATCACGAACATACTGAAACTCAATCATTTCTTAACCTCTTAGGCATGGCGCACCACTATAGTGGCTTTCGTGAATGTTTCGTGCTTTACTCAATTGATTTATTTATAATATATATTAAGAGAAAATGGTAATTTAGTTACGAAAAACTTTATTTGCACAAAATCCTGCCGTGCCTAAGAGGTTAAACCACGTCAATCGACGAGATACTAAAATCAGATTATTTCTTGAACGAATTGTCGTTGAATATAAGTAGCTTGATATTTATATTACGTGAAACCATATGGTAATTGCATTACTCTTTCGTGGATGTCAGAGTTTAATTTTTATGGTAAAGTTTAAGCCGTTCATAAATGAACGTAACTTTGTTGGCAGCATTGCTTTTGGAATATAATATTCAGTACTGATTTACATTTAAATGAAAATTAAATATATAGCAATTATATGTATATTTCTTTAGTATGATTATACGCAGATACATATTTGTATGTTGCGTTACATAAATTCTAAAATGTACAGCAAATAAAAATTAAAAGAAAGTCCTTCGAATGCTTGATGTGTCTACAAAATATTAAATCTCCATTACAAGGACGAGGTACAAAAGATTGAATATAATTTCAATTTAAATACTGGAAATTTCCAAAAGCATAATTTGCTTAATTATCACTTTTAGTACCTGAATCGGGATATATTGAAGCTTTGAAGATAACTTTATGGCAAAGCTTTACGAAGAAAGTTGGCGAAACCTCACGATGGTCTTTCTACTGGTTCGCGCGAAATAGTTTTCCTCCTTTCTTCCCTTTTTTGGGGTACTTTTAGGTGGAAGTGATGACACAGAATTCGCCGGAAATTTGTCTCCGCGAAAGCGTTAAGAGGGAGGGCGTTAATTTTAATTTGCATAGAGGGAGAATAAATTTGAAGTTCACGGAGAATGTAGCGGGTGGACATTAAATTCTTAAGAATTTTAATGTATAGCATAAGCACTGAATCAGCGAAAATCCTCGGCCTTTCGTAACGGAGGACTGTATTCTCCTAATATTATACTTTACATTTCACCGCGAAAAGACACGCTCTGCTGAAAATTGCGGTATACTGCGTTATCTTACAAACATCGTAATCTTCCTTACGTCCATGACGATTTGCCGGCAAATTATTCGTTGTTGAAAAAGATGTTCATAAAACCTGCAATTTACGATGCATTCATGGAAATTATTTTGAAAACACGCTGTGATAATAAAACATCGTACCAAAGAATCATATTTAACTACTGCCATGATAAATATGATGAATGCCATTATACATATACTTGAAAATACAAGTAAGTGCTAATTGTTGATCTATTGCATGAAGGTTCTATCTACGTACAGGTAGAAAACTGTATGCATATATGCATGTGTGTTTAAACAACATGCAGAAGTTCTGTATACTTCGTTTTAATCGCAATAACCAGTTCGAGTCTCGGCGATTATGAAATAATGTGTTATCCGGTAACATATTCAGCGACAATCATCTTGCGACGTTAAATGATTATATTAAAAATTACCATTATCAACCACGCTTGCTGAAAAATTAGAATTTCGAAGACCAAAGTGCCCTAGATTGGATTTTTAGAGAAAGATTCCAGAAAAGTGCAAGGTGCTTGCAAGTTTTTTCTACGTACAGTGGGCTGCATTAGTATTCGGACACCATCGTATTTGAGAAATTTTTACTCCGTATCTTTACTGTTTGTTTTAAATAGGTCAGAACACTTACTTTAGATTCTACAAACATAAGTTTTATTTACATAATTTGTATAGTTTTATTGTTAATTGATATTAAATGAAATAGTGCTTAATTTTGACGCAAAAATATTCGGACACTTCACAAATTATAATCTGGTCATTAGGGATATACATTTAACAAAAATAAATCGATGTTAATACTTTGTTGGGTTGCCCTTTTGCTTAATTACATGGTTTAATCGTTTAGACATACTAGAAATAATTTTATTTATATATTCTAATGGAATACGTGACCATTCTTCGGTTAATAGAAATTTTAATTCTTCTTCGGACTTTATTGGCGACATTCTGATTCGACGATCTAACTAATCCCATTTTTCAATCGGATTTGGATCTGTCGATTGTGGAGAAGTTTTGAATACTTTTGATCAATTATATAATAAATATTTTTGAACTATACGTGATTTATGTTTGGGGTCATTATCTTGGTAAAATTTAAAATTGTTACGAATGTTCATATTAATAGCACTTTTTAGTAAATTTTGTTTCAAAATATTTAAATATTTATTTTTGTCTAAAATTCCATCAATAAAAACTAATTCACCCACTAAAGCAGTTGAGATACAACCCCAAACCATCACACTTCCTCCACCGTCTTTCAACGTTGGTTTCAGATTCTTAGTAAGAAGCTCTTCATCAGCTTTACGCCATATAAGTTTGTGCCCATCAGACCCGAAAATATTATATTTGCTTTCGTCTGCAAAAATTATATCTTTCCACCATGTTTCTTCTTTAGAAGTGTATTCTTTAGCGAAGAGTAATCGCTTCTTTCGAATAATATCGTTAATATATGGCTTTTTTCGGGCAACTCTACCATGATATCCATCTTCATGAAGCATCCGCCGAACTGTTTCGGGATGAATCTTCTTGCCGGTATCCGCAAAGAACTCTGCTGTCAATTTTGGGGCACTTAAACTAGGGTCTACTTTTATTTTCCTAATAATATTACGTTTATCGCGATCGTTAAGTAATTTGGGCGACCTTTTTGAGGGATAGATTCAATTCTATCCTCACGATTATATCTTCGTACAATGTCAGCAACAGTGCTCTTGCTCAAATTTAATAATATCCCGATTTCTCTATACGATTTTCCTTTTGCGATGATAAATAACAAGTTGGCGTACATTAAACGAGGTATTATTCCCTTTACGTGGCATATTCGCAGCTAATCTGTGCAACATGAACAAGATTTGAAGTGAAACGTCCGAATATTTTTGCGACGTCAAAATTAAGTATTAATTCATTTAATATCAATTGACAATAAACCTATACAAATTATGTAAATAAAACTTATGTTTGTAAAATATAAAGTAAGTGTCTTGACTTATTAAAAAACTATAAATTCGTTAATTCAACAAACAGTATAGATACGGAGTAAACATTTCTCAAATACGATGGTGTCCGAATATTAACCCTTTGCGATCGAGTGGCGACTCTGAGGCGCCGCTAAACATTATTACGGCACGTTTGAAAATAATTTTCATCAAATTTACTCATAACGAAAAAATTGTCAAGAGCTGTTAACTGTAGCGCGAGTGACAAAATTCAATTCTGCTATGTATAAAATGCTCTAAGTTATATAAAATGGACACATTGTGAGTCTAAAAAAATATTTTGGATTTCCAGTTAAAATGAATGCGACTGCAAAGGGTTAATGCGGCCCACTGTACATGTGTAGTAGGGCCTCGGTGCAGTTGATAAATAAAGCGTCACCTTTGCGGGAACATCAACGGCCTTGAAACTGCTGTTTTCTAATGTCACCTCGAGTGCTAAATTGTCTAGATCCGGTTTTAGTCTTCACCAGCGAAGTATTTTTTCTCTCGCGTTAATTCTACGTTTCTGTTTACTATGTGACCGTTCCTCGTTTTTTTTTTTGGCTGTTGTTCCTGCTGCGAAAAACAGATACAGAGTGGTGGCTCGAAAGCTGAGCTCGAATCGTTAAAAGTCTCCAATTACCCGGCAGACCCGTGAACCTCTTGGAGGACGTCTGCTTCCAGTTGCTGCTGCAGCTCGTCCAGTGACCGCGCCGCGTTTCGCAACTACGAACACAGGTTACCCTGTCTAAACTTCAACTTTGCACTCGTTCGTTTAATTCTTTCTCTTCGACGAAGTTTGTTCTTCGTCGGCGAAGATCAGACAGCGCGAGGACTAGTGGAATACAAATGAGATGAAGTCAACAATTTAGATGATCTAGAACAGCTATGCACCTATGTGATAGCCAAACAAAATTCACTTGAATGATTATAACAAGAGAGTTATAAATGTTGAATCAAGATCTGCTTTTATCATATAGATCGTTTATTTTGAAAGTGGTGCAACTCCATATTTCGTTATTTTGGGAAAATTGAAGGTTAACACATTAGTCGATTCAAAAATATAAATTAATTATTTGAAGTTTGGCAATGTTTTTACTAATTTAATGTGCAATCAACGTGGAATTTGGTTATATAAGTTTCTTTTAGGCGAATTTAACTAAAATATTGTATATTTGCGGGCTATAAATGGACATATACCGTTTTCATAATTGTAAAAATCATTTAATTTTAATTACGGAGTTCTTTTGAAAGAATCTAACGTCTTAAATTCTGCGACCTCCATCAATGTTTTAAATAAAATAGTACACGGTGCACTTTTAAAAAAATTTATCCAACATATTAGTTAGATCATATAGTTAGATCATCCAACATATATTAGCTAGATTTTTTCCGTTAGTATTGCTCCTTACCCGCTTTTTAATTGTGTTTCGTAAATTTTTTGTTGAAAAAAAATTATCTCGTTTTGTCACATGAAAAATGAATTTATTATTTTTTCTATATTTTTTTATAACATTATAATTCTTTTGTGGTGCGTACAAAACATTTTTTTCATAATGCCTGCCACCTATGTGTACGGAAATTAGACTTACACCATTTTCATAATCAATTACTATTAATCGCTTTTATTAACCACTTTTAAATTGAACAAAGTATTGGCACTTTGTAAGATCTTAAATATTAACTAGTTAACTATTTAACTACTATTAGTTAACCACTTAAATAAAAATCTTACCCTGAATTAATCACAAATTATGCGATTTCTCATTTTAAAAAATGGACTTACCCCACTTTCAAAACAAACGATTTCTATATCTATTATAGTTGCGGACGACGCTAACCGTTAAATAAAAAAAAGTATCACAAAAGATAATTCTTACAGTTGAAAGTGGAGAGAAGTAGCTTTTGAATTTGAATACAACGTATGAAATTATTATCGAACCATCGTTTCACAGAAGATTTAATCCTTTGCACTCGTAGCCATATTAACTATAAATCTAAAATAATTTTTCTGCTTATAGTATTTTCATTTTGAATAACTACATTCATTCTACGCATATGAAATTGAGTTTCGTGAGTCATATAACAGTTACACTTTCAACAATTGTTTAAATCTAAGATTTGGCGATGTCTGTAAAAATGATTTTGGAACGTGTTACAACAATTTTAATGGCGCGGTAGGGTAGCGATTCGAGTGCAAAGTGTTAATTTGCAATAACAGAGGGCAAATTCTTATAGCCGTAGATATAAAAGATGGCCATTTGATTCATATTCAACAGGCCAGAATCTAGAACTAGAACGGCAGCCTACTTGTTATCAAAATGCAAAATTGGAGTCGGGCGGTGTTATTACTGCAACACCATAATGTTTCAGGAGCAAACGTGGTGGCTTTATTGAAATTTCAGGTCCTGTATTATACTGCGTTTCGCTCATGTTTAATCGATCCGCAGAATTGAACGCGGATCGAATGAAATGTCGGCTCTTTCATGCTACAATTACGCACACTGTCAGTTATACGTTGTCAAATTAGAAAACGGTAAACAGAGGCAGAGTCGGTTCTAGGTTTCGCTGGTGGTCGGCACACGTGATCAACGACGCAATAAATTACTCAGGTTTATGAAATTTTGCTTAAATTAATATTTTCTTGCTGAACTGCGTATAAAATTAATTCGACGAAAATATAGTTATTCTTTCAATCATCGAACAGCGGATCATTTTGACCAAACTATTACTGAGTACGCTTAGGATTATTAGTAATTTTATTTATCAATATTTATCAATTTCTCAAGCTACACATTTTAGGTTAGTTTTCCTATAGACCTCAATTACATATGTAAAAGTCTAAGATAACTGTAAGAAATTATTAGGTTAGAAACTATGAAACCGGCGCCACAGCTGAACACAGACTAAACAAAAACGCCCGTTTCATAGTTTCCATCCTAATTTAAGTTGGAAATATAAAATATTTGTACTATATTTCCTAAAATAGTTGTATTATAATTTTATACTCTGGATCGAAATATTTTAAGAGAAAAATATGCATCGAAACGTTCATATGACTTTATGTTTACTGAACGCAAATGGTATAAGTTATTCACTTAAATGCCAAAAACAATAGTAAAACGTATAAACAAAATATATCGTAACGATAAATGTGGATCAAAGCGACTAAGTCTCTTTGTTCTTGTGTAACGTTCATCTAATTTAATGAAGCTTTTACTGTACCGTAAAAAGTACCCTGCATTACATAGTAGGGTATGAACGTGCGAATGGCTTCCGGTATTATGACAAAGTAAAGACTATAAATGCAATGGAGCGTAACTAAAAATGCAACGTTGTAATAAAAAGCGTGCACGGATAACGGGACAAACGAAAAGGAAAATTCCATCAGAAATTGTAAACATAAACAAAAATAATTGTTTCATAAAGAGTACCTTAATAATGCAAATAACAGCCTTGATTCTTTCAAAGTATAATTCATTTGTAAATAAATCGCAGTTGGAAAAGACACAGTTGCACGTAAAAAACATAAACAGGAGAAAGGTAAAGCATTGTGTCAGAAGCTGTGCAATATATTTTCCTTTATCATTTGAACATGTAAATATCCGAATAAAATAAACGGAAAATATGCTTTATATTCAGTATACCAACTTAGATTCAAGTTAAATTAATTTTTAAGTAAAAGTCTGGTAACATTGGATTCTTACTTTTTTCAAGTATTGATATTTGCAAATTGTAACTGAATATATGATGAGCTGCACTGTAAACAACACTATACCATAAACAATAATTGATATCAAATTTATCAATAAATATATTGTTCAAGTTATCTATATGTAATTGACAATTATTTGCATTTGAACGCAAAGGTGTCAAGAAACACCTTTTGGTCGAAATCGCGGTAGAAATAATGTTAAACTGTTTACTAATTTGTCAGCGCAATAAAAACGCTACAAATCCTATAACAGACAACTTTAAAAAATCGTTTCGGCGATAATATAGTTCCACTTTCATTTTCTTAAAAATTCTTGCATAATATAGTTTAATCCGTTTTATTATCATATTTAAACCAAATTCAATCATGAATTATGTTCCGTTGGTATATTAAAACTGAACATTCAATTAAATGCCACAGTTTCCAAAGAGGAAAGAATGAAGTCGAGGTGCATGCAAAGTAACAATCCATTGCCACCTCCGAATTATTGATTAGCGTCGAGAGTTGCACGAGAATATAAAGTACATCTGTGGCGTAGTCCACGCGTGTTGCTAGTAGACAAGCAGACATGCAGTCCAAACTGAAGTAGTAATATAGGCCGTGCAATATATCCGTGTCAAGTTGACCAATGCCCTGTCCAACCCACCATACATCAACTGCTGTATTGTGGCCACTTCGGATTATCCTGGCTTCGAAACGGGTACGATTTCAAATTTCCACACCGAGTTTTGCCACGTATCAGCGCTTCAAACGTTCTGGTACGCGCGAATCCCTCTGCACCTTTCATTCGGACACACCAGATTTGTCCACGGAACCAGAGGGCTGGACGCGCGCGTTTTTTTTCTGTTTCACGTGCATCAAATTGTAGCTTCTATGAATAAAACGGAACGTCTAAAATCGGGGTGCCATAGCTGCTGTCCCGCGTAAAATTTCGCAATTTCGGTACAATCGAAAGATTTCGTCCTTTCTACCCGCTCAATGACTTACAGCCAGTCCCATAAGTATTCGTACCCTAATTGCTTGTAAGAGAAAAATCAAGGGTCGCACGTAAGATTTTGCAATAAACTTGTTATTATGAATGAACACGCGTATAACGTTTATTTATACCAAATTATAACAAAATTGATTAACTAATAACAAAAATATATTGATTTTACTCCTCGTAGTACATACGTAATAACTGTCCACAAAAGTATTCGTACCAATGTAGCTTTTTTCAAAAAATCGCCTATTAGAGTAGCTCTTTTACTTTATATTAATTTTCTAGTATTTAGTGGGTCCACCTTTATGTCGCATTATATCGTTTAATCGATTTCGCATACTTTCTAGCAGTTTTAATGTGATGTTTGGTTCAATACTATTCCAAACTTCCAAAATGTTGTTCCTTAGCATTTGTTTATTGAAAATTTCATGCTCGTGTAGTCTTTTATCTATTTCAGCCCATAAATTTTCTGTAGGATTTGCATCTGGACTCTAAGGAGGTGTATGTAAGAAATGGGGAACGTGGTAAAGTATCCACTGACGAACAATCCGAGCAGTATGCGTCGGGTCGTTGTCGCGTTGAAAATAGGAGTCATCTTCCAGGACAAGCTTAATCGCACTCGAGTGCAGATTTTCTTCGAGTATATTTTTATACTTTATCTTATCCAAAATTCCATCGATAGAGACAAGTTTGCCCGTTCCGGATGCCGCCATACAGCCCCACACCATCGCGGAGCCTCCGCCGTGCTTTACAGTTGGTTGTTCATTTTTTAATTCTAGTTCTGTATTAAGCTTTCTCCAAACTTCTCCTCTTCCGTCACATCCAAAAATATTAAATAAGAAAATAAAAACTTTATTGCAAAATTTTACATGCATCCCTTGATTTCAACAGATTTCTCTTATAAGCAATGAGGGTACGAATACTTATGTGACTGGCTGTATGTTATCACTTACGTTAAAACATCTACTGGAAGCCTAGAATTTTCAATTATTGTATTAAACTAAGACAAATCTAAATAATTTTTTTATATGATAATACTAAATGGTGACGACTATTTATACACGATTGAAATAATTAGTGGCGCTAAAAGCTGATTAATAAATGTATTAATACTCAAAATAGTTTAGTATCTAATTCTAATTCAAAACATTCGAAACTATAGTTCTTTTTCTATAGGAATGCGTACTGACAATAAGTTATATCTATGTTTGCTTGTTTGATTTTTAATCTTTTTAAAAAGTGAATTTTGTCCCAATTAATCTTATATCATGATCTTCAATTACATAAATAACTTGTAACATTTTTGGTTAATATCACATTCCGGTGTTTTATGACAAGAAATAATTGTTTCAATAAAACGAAACTGAAGAAAATTAACAAAAAATTCTGAATATAGATATGTTAAAAATTATTGTAACAAACATCTTAAAAATTAATGTTATAACAAGCAAAACTAAGGTTGAGGCACATTCTTCGCTATAAGCTTTGTTTACTTATTTACTACAGATTTTGCAGTGATACCAGTCTTTATTGCTTTGAAAATACATTCTTTTACAAACGATTAATAATAGTTCTCCTACCTGATCTGAACATAATGAAATGTTATTTTTCATACGAATTAGTATTCGAATACTAATATTAGTATTAGTATTCGCCTTCATCAAACTCATGAGCTCCTACCTCAAAGACAGAAAGATAACTGTCTCCCTCTCAGGATCACAATCCGAACTCCTAGACATCAAAGCTGGAGTACCTCAAGGCTCCATATTAGACCCTGTCTTGTTCAACCTATACATTAACGACATCCCAACAGCTCCCGTTACACAGTTAGCACTATACGCAGACGACACTATCCTCATATCCTCCTCCTGGTCGAGCACTACACTTCACAACAGACTGCAAACCTACCATGACCAGATTTCTCACTACTTCCAATCCTGGAAACTACAGATTAACCCAGCCAAAACCCAGGCCATCTGCTTCCCCAGGAAGACAGAGGCTCCTATCTCCACTCCCCTAACCCTAAATAACCATCCGATATACTACTCACACCAAGTAACCTATCTAGGAATCATCTTCGACTCCAAGCTTAACTGGACCCTGGCTACCCAGGACAGATTTAACAAAACCAAAAAAGCAGCCGCATCCATACATCATCTTCTCTCTCAAGGATCCAAACTGAAGAGAACCCTCAGACTAACCATCTACAAAGCCTGTCTTAGACCGGTTCTCACCTATGGCGCCTAAGTCTGGTGCGTCGCCCCAAAATCCACCCTTAAATCATTCCAAATCCTAAAAACCATCACAGGCAAACCCCCACGATATCACACCCATGACCTACATACAGAAACCAACACGGAACTGATATCCTCTTTCATTCGTAAAACTACATCCAAATACTCTGTCTCCGATCACGAAAATCCGCTCATACGTGAAACAGGTCTCTACGACAAAAACAGGATACCCTACAAAACCAAGATTAAATTCTCTTTGGACACTTCCAACCTAACCTAATCCCGCGCCACGCACCAATCTCACCCAAAATTCCCCATACATCCCAATCACCTCAAATCATTCTGGCCTACCTCACAGGGTAGGCAACTTCGAGAATCGGGGTTTTCTTTGAAAATTTTTTCCCCAACTATCCCTCATCTCTTTATACTATAACTTCATATAGGTAACACCATCAGGCAAGCAACTCACTAATTAACCAGTAAGAATGCCATAGTCTTCAGGCACGGTTGAAAACCTACCTCACAGCAAACCACATAACAAAAAAAAACGAAAAACAATTTCAAGTATTCTATCCGAAAGTATTCTAGGCTATGCGCCGTATTATTCGTAACAAGTATTCTGTATTCTATCCGCAAATATTCTTGGCCATCCGCCGTATTATTCGTAACAAGTATTCATCATCGCTCGTATAGCGACAAATTAACGTATCTTCAACATCGTCTCTCATCCAACCAGAGTTGAGTTAGATACATCCAGCTTCCATCTTAGACCATCGAACTTAGTCTATATTTATACATAGTATAGTCTATCTATGTATAGTACTTCAAGTTCATCTATGTATAGTACTTCAAGTTCAGTCTTCAGGGTCCGGACACGCAACACAACGATCATCTATTACATTCCTGCAGTTCGACTTCGTGTCACACATTCGTGTCGCGATACATTTTATACGCAAAAAAGGAACACAGCTGTTCATCTTTAATTAGACGGACAGCGAGACTAGTCTACTCCGTCGCACAGCGTAATCGGCTTTACAACCAGATAGATATTTTATATCGCGGAGTATTAGTTCCGGAGGTGTTCACGCAGGATTCCTCCACGCTACACTACTAAAGAATAAATAAGAACCGGCACAGTGATTGGCTTCCTCTTCTGAAAGGCTCCATAACTTCTCGCTCGACACCAGATCGGCCATTAAGGCGACCGCTCGTCAGCCTGATCCACCGAGACTTTCAATCAACCTTTTCACCGAGCCTGGTAATAATTCAGTCCGATCACGTGCAACGAGTTCATTTACTTTTATGAAAGAAACGCCACGGAACCGACGCGACGGCGCGCGGTGGCGAGCAACGGGAAAAGGCCCGCAGCAGCTCGACTCATCCGCAGCTTCCCGGTGCTTATTGCCTCCCCCCCCCCCCCCCCCCCCCCACCCATCCCCGTCTCGAGTTGAATCCGCCAAGGGAAACAATTAAGGGGCCGCACGATCGTGATACACGTTCTCGTTACTGGTGGAACTCTCTATCGAGGTGTTCGGAACTGCCATGTGAAACTTTCGTCAATTAACCGGCGAATCGGGCCACAAAAGGAACAATTCCCAGCTTTCGCGTGACCAATTAGAAAGCCCAATATCACCAAGTGCCGGGCCGGGTTTGTGGCCCCCCGATCGATTAATATGGAACCGTTAACTTTCAATGGGTTATCAAACTCGATGGCATTGGTACATTTCACGGGGACCAAAAGAAGGAGAATTATCGGACGGAAAAGTTCCCGTTGAGTTCGCGATCTCTGTTTGACTTTAAAGCACGGCCCCCGACCGGCCCGGTCCACTGGAACTGGTTTAAACTCATTGACGGACGAACGACCGAAGAAAGCCCTATCGACTACCACCGTTTTCATTGCTCGTAAATATTTTGTTGCCCCGGGACAATGATTGAACCGCACGTTCCCCGACGATTTCAAAGTTCTTGAGGCCTGTTGACGTTACGAGAACTTCTTTTGTTCTTCCGCTCCTCGATTTTCATTTTCGAATAGACTGCCCCCGTGTTCGTTTCCTTCGGGCAAACTATTTCGAAGTCTACTCCTGATTCAATACTTTTGCTGGCAACCGGGAAAGAAACAGCTGTAGAGAAATGTTTTTGTTCGTTTCATGGCTGAAGATATTTGGCTGTATACACTTACGGACAGAAGGTAAGAAACGCTTTTTTAACCCATTCGGTACGAGTGCCGGATATATCTGGCATTCATGCGACGACCGGTATACAGTCAGTCCCATAAGTATTCGTACCCTCATTGCTTACTAGAGAAATCTGTTGAAATCAAGGGATGCATGTAAAATTTTGCAATATAGTTTTTATTATCTTATTTAATATTTTTGGATGTGACGGAAGGGGAAAAGTTTGGAGAAAGCCTAATACAGAACTAGAATTAAAAAATGTACGGCCAACTGTAATGCACGGCGGAGGCTCCGCGATGGTGTGGAGCTGTATGGTGGCATCCGGATTGGGCAAACTTGTCTCTATCGATGGAATTTTGGATAAGATAAAGTTTAAAAATATACTCGAAGAAAATCTGCACTCGAGTGCGATTTAGCTTGGTCTGGAAGATGATTACTATTTTCAACACGACAACGACCCGAACGTAACACCCTGTATAAAGGAAGACTGACCATGTGCAAATTTTTGGCGCGACGCCTTGTACAGGAAAGTGTCATGGCGGACAGACTGCTCGTACCGAAAGGGTTAAACGGTAAATCTTTTCCAAAGTGGGCTAAATGAACGAATTCTTTTTAATGTTAGGAGAACTACTTTGGTGTACGACGATTGAAATACTTTCTTTTCATTTAACTATTAATTGGGATAGCAAAAAGTGTAAAGAAGTCTGACTTGTTAACTTATTTGTCATTTAAGAAAAATAACGATTTGTAGTCCAATAAAATGTCTGAAATAAGATAAACATAATTTCATTAACTTCGTATATTCGAATTGAAAAATTGTTCTCGACTTAAAATTAATTATGTAAATGTGAGAAGAAGACATTTGAAAATGTTCATGAGTTTATAAAATTTCAATCTGATGAAAATATTTAGAAATACGAACGATAAACCATTCATCAACGATCTATTGAATTTTGAAATGTTTTATTCGCAGATTAGGGTGTTACACAGGATGTAATTGGTAGTATAACCGGATAAGGGCTGATTCTACGATAAGAAATAAGTCGAAAGGTACAATAAAATTTTCTCCTTTAAGGTCCTTGAGCAAACCAAGTTGGAAGATGCATGAAATCCACATGGTTTGTATAATAGTATGGCGGGAAGTAAAATTGGTATGCCATATGACAGTCGTCATGACAGTGATCATTTGATACCCATTCAGTAGTCTTATTTTCCTAATTAATTTTTTTCGAAAACAAAGCCTCGAATAAAAATGATCTAATCTATATTTCCGACTTTTTTTTCACGTAGTATCATCGTCTACTCGATTATATCACCGCGTACATGACACTCTATATATTTACTACAAGTGTTACTTTGTTACTTTTGCTCTAAAAACAATGCGAATTAAAATATTTTTGAAAGAAACACTACTTTGAGGCAGTCAGATATGTGCGATATCTTGATATACGACTACTCGACGAAGAACAGTGTGAAGCAATTTAGAGTGCATGCTGCGGAGGGAGTGTCCTACTTTAGAGTAGCAATCTTACACAGCTTTACTTGGCAGTTAATCTACGAAACAAGTTTTCGAAAGTTGTAGATTAACCGCGAGAATCGTTGAAATTTCTAGCATTTTCGGGAAGTGAAACTACCGCGGAGAGATGCTTAGAATTCTGTTCTGTTCTATTGAAAACGCATTACCGTAGCCCGAAACAATTAAGTTAGGTTGGCATTCCAGACCACTGTTATAACCTCGGACACAATCGTAACATTTGTGAGATAGAGCCTTCGGTAAAAGATTTTAATTTAATCTGAAATTTTAACATAAAATTTTACACTCGAATGTTCCCTCTCAAGGGACGCCGCGGAACTGCTGGAAATTATGGTACGTAAAAAAAATTGGTGTTATGAAATGTGCATCAACGTGGTATTCCATGAAATTTTATTTAAACAGTTTAATTATTTCCAACTTTCTACCGTTTCATATTTTCTTCAAATCGTCGCTCACTATTTCCCGAATGCACGCGTTCGAATTTTTGGTAGGCGAACCGAGAACATTCAGCGAGTGCAAAAAGTAAATTGTGTTGACCTCGATTCCGGCAACCCGGAATCCAACGATTAATTACAGTAATATTACGAACAAAGTGTTTTTTTTTACTTCACCCGCTAACAATTACTACTTACGGCTTTTGCAATTACTGTGAACGTAATGCTAGAAACGTGCTCTAACGCTGTTTCAAATACTTGAAATAAAAGCAACTAGAAAAAAATACATTAATTTATTCGATAAGTATCTCCAGCAATTTGTTATCTTGATTCATGCAACGTTTTACGATCGAATTGTAATGATGTTAAAATTTATATCTATTAAAAACACAACTATAGAGGTGTCAACAATTTCAGATAAACTTCCGTTATTTTCTTATTCTGAATTAACAAATTAAATTAAAGTTTCAATACTGTAATAAAATACATAAAGTTTATTATTTGATCAAAAAATTCGATCTGTTTCGAAATTATACAAATAATTATATTCTAAATATGCTTAACATAATCATAACAACAACAACAATAATAGTAAGTAATAAGTAATGTATATGTAAATAGAAAATAATATATAAGTAAACACTTTCGTACATGGTAAGTATTAACCCTTTGCACTCGAGTGGTGACCCTGAGGCACCAGAAAAATTGTTACAGCACGTTCCATAATAATTTTTATATCATGAAAAATTATGTTTTAAAAAGGATTAAAAGTATAACTGTTGTTGCGTGAGTTACAAGATTCAATTTCATATGCATAAAATATGCATAAAATATGCATATATAAAATGGAATGCTATTTGTCAGGAAAGTTATTTTAGAATTACAGTTAAAATGACTTCGAATGCGAAGGGTTAACCCTATTGCTACGGGGTGCATTACTGAGGAGTTGACACTGAGGTACGGAATGCTACCTTTTTACTCTGTTCATAAAATATAAAAGTTTGTAATCATAATTTATTTTTTTAAATATTATAGTCGACTGTTTGTTGATTAATAAAATGATCTCATATAAAGTATGGAATAAAAGTATATATATGGTATGAACGTATATTGTAAATATATATATAAATTGTTCGAGGGCGTATATATACGCCCGTCGGAACGAAAGGGTTAATAGAAACTTGCAGTCTTAAGACAGTTTTATTATAGTCGGAACAGTATGTTCAAGTAAGCGCCAAGAATTCATGGAAACATATGAGTAAGACATCGGTTCGAGTAGCGACCGTCACTAAATTTAAATTCCACCCGTTACATGCCGACGATATGATCCTGGAGGAGTAGAAGACGTCGATTGAAATGCTGATCGACCGAAATGTCGCGGCCCGACAAGATTTAAGGACCTCTTCACGTTTACGTGGTGGACTCCGGCCGAGTACGAGCCAACTTCGGAAACTTTCGAATTTTATTTACTCGCGGCAAATTCCCTGGATCGAATAACAATTACGACGAGCTGGCCTACTAGATCATCTTTGTCAACGTCCTGGAAAACACTTTTGCGACGGCATATTAGATGAGCGAGTCGGATTGTTTCTCCTATAAATATTTTTCTATGGTTCAGTTGTTCCAAATTCGGTGAAATCAGCTTTAAAAGTAAAAATAGTTAAATCATTGCAATATTTTATTGCACGGAGCTTTCATTAATGATTAGCCTTCGATAGGAATTATGTTTGGTTTTTAGAATTCCTTTCAGCAATGAAATTTACGAAAATTCTTCTTGACCAAATCGTTTATCTATTATGGTAAGATAATTACATGTAAAATTCTTGCGTAATTATACCTAAAGACTTTTAGGAATAATTTATATAATAATTAGACATTACTATCAAAATAATCGTCATAATTATGAAACTATGAGTCGTTTGAATTTACAATAGACGTAAATGTGCTAAAATTTACACAACTATAAACATTAATAGTTAAGATAATTGTTAAGAACTTCTATTTCACACACGTCTTTCTATAAAACATGATTGATACTTTTATCAGGAACTACTATAATATAATTATTACATTTTCAATAATTTCAGTATTAGAAAAAAGGTTTATGAAGGAAACATTAAGCACGAAATAATTCCTTTTATGAGAAAACTACGTAATTTCAAAGCGAGCTCGAAAAGAACGATATCATCGTTTGTTTAATTTTCTATATTTCCGGTTCCACTCGACGATAAGGATTATCAGAGTAATTTCCAACGCAATTCCGGTTTCATAGAATCCGTGGCCTGGGGCGAATCTGGCCGGCAGTTGAAATGCTATAATTATTATTATAAGTTTAACTCGCTTTGAATTTTAAGTTGCCTCATGACGATTACGAAATTGATTTAGAGAAGAGGGACAAAATCATTTTACATGCCGTTTAACTTTATAACTTTCGTTAACTTATATTACGAGCGTCGATATTTTTCATTGCGCCCGAACTCAAAGCAGACTCTAAACTTCGTTTAGAAAACTCGCAGTTCTTGAATTAGTTCAATAATTGATCCGAAAGTAGAGACGAAACGCTATTAAACAGCAACAGTTCAACCGTAACAATAACATGTTCTCCAGCAAAAAAGCTATTCAGAATTTCATTGGCTTCAGAAAATCAACATAACTTTGACTTTTGTTATAACAAATAATATGTGAATAAATTATCGATCTTGATTCGATTTATTAGAACAAACGAGTCTTTTGATATCATCTTCGGTTTATCAGAAGAATTAAAAGTCAGAAAAAGAGGATGTAGAAAGAAATTCCAAGTAATATACATATAGTTTACGCGCTTGTAAAAACCATTTAAAAGATTAATTCTTCTATCAAGTTATCGAAGAAACAGTTTTTATCAAATAATGTCCGATGAAATTCTATAGAAGAGAATGTACAATTGCTTCAATTTCAGAAAGGCAATTTGTATAATTAAAAAATTGTATGATTCTGCTATCATTTCATGTGTTATAAAAACAACTAAGTAATACAGAATTAAAATATTGTGTGCAATGTATTCGGGCATGACAGCCCGAAATGACCAGCCTTTAGCTGAATGTTCAAATATTAACAATTGAAAAGTACAATTTTATTTCGTTTTACAAGATGAACGTAGCATTTCGATTTAGTAGTTTGAAGGATATTATTTTATATATATAAAATCTTAACATCTGAATTTGGTTGATAACGTTTGAAATCCTCAAATCTTGCCCGATATTATATAGCTACCAATATAACATCGATACTATATTTTTTTTTTTTTTTAGTAAGGTTTTAACGTCACATCGACATCAGGTCATTAGCCACGGGATTCATTATTGAATTAGATTTTGGTGGCGAGATTGGAGTCAAATAGATATTTCAAGGTATTTTTGATGATCTTTTCAGTGCCGTGTGAGGATTCATTTTATACTTCCTTCTATAGGCTTCAAATCTTCTGCAATCATATAGGAGGTGGTGAACAACAGGTACGACAGGTGTTGCAGGTTGGTGGTTCCGTTTTTATCAGTAAATCTTCATGTGTAATTCTGGTGTGACCGATCCTCAGGCGAGACATTATTATCCTCTTCTTCCTGTTCAGATCATTGGTAGGAATTTCTTGTATGAAGTCTTTAACCACATTGTGGATTTTTGTTCTTTTAGAGGTGATCCAGGTCTGATTCCGTTGCATTCTAACGATATTCTTGAAGTGGTTGATGAGCTCCAGATGGGGGATAGGGGGTTCACTTCGTTTAGCGGGAGAGTTGTTTCCTTAGAACTGGGGTCTGCTTTTTCGTTCCCACTTATTCCTTGGTGGGAAGGTACGCATGCTATAGTTATATTTTTGTATAGCTTGGTGAGATCAGTGTATAGCGTTAGGATGTTTTTAATTAGTTCACTTTTTTCTTTTTCAAGGAGGTTAAGTAATGCTTGGATGACGCTCATAGAATCGGAGTAATTAACATAATTTTGGGAGTTGTTAACCTGGATTAGTTTTAGCGCGTTATATATTGCGTAGGCTTCAGCAGAGAAAATAGACGCTTGGTTAGAAAAACGATGTTTAAATGTCTCGTTTCCCATGGCGATGGCATAACCTACTCCATGATCTGATTTTGAGGCGTCTGTGTACAGTTTATTATGGTGGAGATATTTATTGCTATAGAGTTCTAAAAATTTGATAATGTGTTTCTGACTACTCCTTGTATCCTTTGCAGAGTCGGCTAAATCTATATCAATTTGTGGTGTTAAGATGGTCCAAGGGGCTATTGTTTCCTGTTTGTGTTCCATGATTGGGATATTTTCTAATGCAGAGGGGTATAGGGGTTCATTGATTTTAATATAAGGAGTAGATAAATTTTTTTTTGGAATATAGGTTATTGAAATTGTTTTTGAAGAATATCAATACTATACTGTTACTAATTCTGATATTTTAAAATTCTTAGAATAGTTCTCGTCTTCGATCGAGGTTTCCGAAGCAGAATATAAAAAGAGAAGAACGAGTCGACTCACTTTTGCCGTGAACGCATGAAATGACTGACTGCACGTATGGAGAATGGATTGACGTTCGGTTGAATAATGCCGATAGGAATTTCGCGAAGGATCTGTTGACCGAGTTTTCGCGGTAATTGTCACTACTCTATGAATTCCCTTTGCTCATCCATCAGAAAGGAGCCGATCGACGCGCGGACACATTTACTGAATTACAGCGTCGTGGCAGAATGATTCATGAGCGACAATTTCGATCGGTCGGGCGGCCGACTTGTTAGTTCGTTTGCAAAACTGGTCCAGCGACAATTAGCCCTATCCGCTCGCATGATCCGCCATGATGACGCACAATTACTTATTGTTGCTAACCGCGTCCCGGCTTAGTATTTACGGTCTCTGTTGCGACGGCAACACCGATGGTCGAAAATGCCTAGCCATCCCTTTAGTCACTAAGCCATAAACATGCGAATCGACCGACAATAGGTAAAAAATCCGACGAACGACGACTATCGAAATCGCTTTACAACTACCGTACTTAACGAAACTCGACTCGACGAACGGACAACACGTGCAACAGACCTACAGTACCGTTGCACGGACAAACATTCATCACTTTTACTGTAACAAAGAAAACGACACAAACCCGAAATTTCTATGAAATTTCCCACTCCTCATTCCAAATTTCTTGCGACACACCTACCTCCAATCAAAAACGCTTCATTTCCTCCACAAAAAACTACCCTCCACCAATCAACAGAAAACCGAGGTGACAACAGACAGAACACGACGAACGAAAGACAGATCAAAGTAACCATTCAAACATAACGCATTCATATCTAAGATCACAGTAATCATTGAAACATAACGCATTCAAACTAAGATCAAATCGAACATTCATACATCACGTATTCATACTAAGATCAAACGTAACAGTCAAACATAACGCGTCCAAACATATTCAGAAATCGTGTATATTATACTTGTACAGTGTTGTAAATAAAGTGTAGATAGAACAACCAAACGTGTATATCACTACGGCATTGTAACAAACGCGTACACACAATCTGGCCTTACAAACCGGATCAACAACAACAAACGCGTACAACAGTCTCGGTGCCGAACAAATATAATACGCGGCCAGGTACGCGCGTTAGAAATCAGTGTTCGCCTACGTTAACTAACGAACTCGCGCTTCGCCGGACCATTCACGATGCCCATGGAATCCGAAATTTTCCAACAATGGCGCGCCTGTGCGTGCAGAAATGTACATATACATTCTTCCTGCTAAATCAGATCGCCCCCTCGAACGTTGAAATTTCCAGTTGGAGTTAAGATTTACGTACTCTCGGAGGTAATTAGTGCAGTCCAGATCTTTATGTAAATTCCCATTTTTATGGACAGCTCCACAAGAAACTAGAAGGAAGAAGAACTTGATTTCGTCGACTGGAGCGTTTCTTGCTTGCAGTAAGCGTCAAGTAAGAAGTTTATTGGCCTTCATTAACACATTTGCTGCACTTTTCAAAAGAATAGATTGGTTTGTTAATTCCTTGACCTACGATCTATTTCTCATAAACAGATGTATTAACAATAATTTTGTAATTACTAAATTCTTTCAAAGATAAGCGAATGTATGCGTTTACATTAACTCTGACGATTAAGTGTTGATAATTGGCGAATTAAATCTTATTAAGGACTATAAATTATTATTTTACTACGTCCGAAACAAATTGTAATATGGAGACACTTCGCAGTCTACAATATTTGTGATAACGTAAATTTAGTTTTAATTTGAAAACAACTACCGTTATAAATCGTGATCAACAACTTTACTATTCCGCATAAAAATAACGCGAATTAAAAGAAGAAAGTGGTGTAATAGTCATTAAAATAAAAATCATTGCAATGTCTAGATAAACCCGGTCACCGCCGTCCGATTGTTAAAGGAAAAACGAAATCTCAATTTGGTCTATCTATAAACTAAGGAAATAATTTTCATACCACAACATAAAATGAAAGATAAATTAAAATAATTTTAAGAACAAGAATAATAAGATTCTTATCTTATCCTTCCGTTGACAATCCATTCTAGTAATAAGTTTTAAAGATCGGAACATATGCAAACTCCTGCTGTCGAGAGGAACTCATTTTATTCGATAGCACGCGCCGTTGAATGATTCGTATAGCACGTAATAATGGAACGGGGCGCCACAGAAAATCGAAACTCGGTCGATGAAATATGTCATCCGGGACTTTCGAGCGACGCGATAAAAAACTTATCAGAAGTTCGGCGAGTTCCCACCGCAAATCGATCGGATCGATTCTAATCGGCGCGGAGACACGGTCGGCGAATCGAGGCGCACCAATAGCATGATTCATGAACGGTAATTTCACAGTCACGTAGACCAGGCGACGCGCGACGTCGCGGCCCGTCGTAATTCAAAATTACAGGCGCGTCAGGGGGCAAAATCTGGTACAGGATCGGCAGGCGTCGTCGCGGTGCCCCCGATCCAACGAAAACCGGATCACACGAAACAGCCGACCAGGATCCTCTTCGACGTGATCGCGTTTAATCACCCAAGTTTCCTAATTATCAACAGCTCGCTTTTCGATGCGCACCTTTCCTTTTCCTTCGATAGTGTACCTTCCACTTCGCCCCTATTTTGTATCCCTCGGAGGGTGTTGCTTGACTTTGATTAATTACACTGTACAACAGATTCGAACTTCTTTTTGTGTTTCGGTAACCTGCAGCCGTTTCTTGAGAATTTTCACATGCCAAACGTGAATTTGAAAGTTTATCTTTCTCTACCACACTGGACTATTGAGGAAAAATTAGATTTTTTTTTGTTAAAAATTAGAACTATAAAATTATGACACTGTAACGGAAGTAAATTATAACACTCTTTATGCGGTATTCTTTATACGGGATATAAAACAGTACCAGTAAATCTTCGTAAAGCTCTCGAATCAGTTAGAAAATTGGAAAGTGCCATTTTGGACAGAGTTTCAAATATTTAACCAGCATTGAAACAACGAAATTTAATAAAATGTTGCACCGAATAATTTATGAAAACTTAGTAAAAGAAATATTGAGAAAAAGTCATCCGAAGAAATTTACGTTAACAATATATATGAAGTTAAACTTCAAAATCTGCAATGAAGATAAATTTGTGACAATTAAGATTGTTTTGAATAACAATAGTGATAGTGATACTGAGTAAAATTTACTTTTGTCTTCTGAAATATCATAATTATTTCTTTTGTTAAGTTGTGTGAAACACACATTTTTAAAACTTATATTAACTTCTATTTGCAGTATTTCTTCTTTTGCACTTACAGACTCTACTTACGCGATTTTCATTCGCCTAAAACCAATTCACGTCAATGCTCGTGCGTAATTTTTCGAAAGTTTATAAGGATTCAAACGTGTTTAAACAATTGAAATGGAGCGACACGCTTTCAGAGCACCAATTTTGTTATTTCAAAGGACTTCTCTACGTATTGCTTAAAAAGTTTTGCACACGCGTTAGGATGTTTCTGCAGCATCATCCTACAACTGTTCAATAATTCTCTTTTAAGATCGACCGCTTGTTGATTGAATTTTCAAACTTTAACATCGTACATGCTATGTTCGTCTAGTGAGACACTACTGACAAACATGTAGTCCCTGCACGTTTTCCATTTTTGACTCTTCACGGTCTACAAATTAATTAATCTATTTACCAACTGTTATTTAATACAAATACAAGTAAACGCATACGTTGCCGTTTTCATGATTCTCATGTCGTTACTACACACATTTATAGTGATTTTCTTAGTCACGTTATTTAACCTGTTAGCTGCGTACGACATATTTACACGTCATAAGGAAATAGCAATTTTACATCTTATAATAAAAATATTTCTTCTACAATTTATATCAAAATGCTTACAGTAACATAGTCACTAATTTCGCACGCTTTACGATAATTCTAGAACAATTACCAAGAAAACTACACTCAGTATGATTGATAAAACGCGTAACAAAATTTATCTTCTAAATAATATATCGACGCAGGTATGTGGTTAAGTTTGTCGTTATATGTATTGCTTATTTTGAAAGTAGTGTAAGTACATTTTCTCATGTTTCGAGAAAATTAAAGGTTAACATACCTGTTAATTAAAAAATTTAGGAAAATTATATGAAGTCTGGCAATGTTTCTTATAGCAGAAGCTTGGACGTAAGGGAATATACGAACACACGTAATGTATAAATATAATTTAGTAGTTAACAAACGTATTATAAAGTCATATTCTAAACTGTCTCGTGTGCACGCCGAATGCGAAGTGGACGCTGCGTGGAAGAGAGACAAAAGACAGCGGGACTAGGGTCGCGCGTATCACAAACATAGGACTGATAAAGACGAATATCGTCCGTTGGTAACAGTTTCTACTGTTTTATCAATATGTAATTTGGTTATATAAATTTGTTTTAGGCATATTTTACTAAACTGATGCATACTTACGGGCTGCAAATTACACCACCTTTCAAAATTAGACAATTGTAAAAATCGTTTAATTTCAATTCTGAAAAATCAAATATCACTTAAAATATACTTCATATTAATCCAATTTTGTTTACAAATAATGACACGATATAAAATAGAAGTAGTATTTTTAATTTTAGACGCTAATTACATTGTTAAAATTACAAGATATTCATAGTACATATTTACTTATGCTCTGTATGTGGCAGCGTTTCGAAATATGCATGATGCATCGGAGGTATATAAGATAATAACTACTTGATGTCTTTATATTTTTCATAAGTAATAAGTCTGGCATCTTGGTACAAAGGCGCCAGGGCATTTTTTTCAAATTTTTCTCAAAGATTTCACTTTTGAGAAATCTCATCCAACATATTTGCAACCAATTCACCTGTTCTCTATTAGTATTTTTTCTTATCTGTTTTTTAATCGCATTTTGAAGACTTTTTATTGAAACGAAATTCTCTCGTTTCATTTCATGTAAAATGAATTTATCATGTTGACACGTAATATGACAGGTAATATAAAACAAATGTAAAATACCAGGCTATTGATCGGCAACCATCTGATAAGCCACCTACATCTGTCAACTGGACTTACACCACTTTTATAATCCATGATTATGTAATATGTAAAATTCTATAATTCTATAATATCTTTTATAATATTTGAAAAGTTAAACATTTGTCTACCTATCCGTGAGGCTGAATCAAAAAATAAAAATGTGTTTTAAAAACGTATTTTAAAATTATTTTTCGACGAACAACATTTTAGTATGTCATTAGTATTGTAACCTGTGTTCTATCTCCCTGACTAGTTGTCGTCGGAACACAAGATGCCGGCCAATTTTACCTGGAATGTTCAATACGGACACGGATTTGTGATCACGGCGAACAATGTTGAGATAGAAGAAAGGAGGGAGAGCGCCGTGAAAGAATGTCGGTTCGAGGCGCACCGCGATAGATGTCAAAATGATTAATGATTCTAGGCTAATAAATATAATATTAAATTCCTGGGCCGAGCAGATTATACGTCAACTCATGCGACGCGCCGACTACGACACAGTAGATTGCAAAGAGTTCACCGGGTGAAATAATTAATTCCTCAATTTTTCCCATGCTCAGCGTTGCTCATAATGCGTACTCGAGCTTTATTGCTACAAAACTTTCATCGGCACTGGAATTTTACGCACGATTTAATTTTTAACGTTCCATCACCGAAAAAACAGTTTGCTGGATGAGAGAATTAATAAGTTTTGCTAAATTATACCACGATATAAACGCGGCAAACTGATCGTGATAAAAAGTTGTACGTGATAGTTATCCTATAATATATTTTATCATATAAATTACAATTACAACTCTAATGTAAATTATAATTATAAAATAATAGTCTGAACGTCGGATAAAATTTAACGATAAATTCGTAGATAAGATTTTTTACTTTTTCATTAAGTAATAACTGCTGCACGACTTTTAGTATGGATACTCATATTATGTCACACTGTGCTTCATAACAAGTACATTCTTTATAACGAATAACACACACGACCATCAGGTTAATCAAGGAAGTTTCTAATTTTCTCATTTATATCCGTACCATTATATTCAAACTGAAGATGAAAGCACTGTTATTGTCGCCAGTGACTAATGTGTCACTCCACTTGTGAAATCATAAATATAATTCATTTTTAAAAGAAATTTCAATTATACAGGGCTAATGAAAATTTTAACTAGAATTGATTTTTATTCTGGAGTATAATTGATTTTTAACGCTAGGTTTACGAAGCGCGCCAATTTGACGCATTTTCAATTTTACATAGAAAAATTTGGAAACCGTTTAGATTTATCTCTTGCTACACACACTTACAATTATCCATTTAGCGAGGCAAATATTTGTTAGGCACCGAACAAGTTGTAATGACCGGAAACATTTCGATATATACCCCGCTCGTCACAATTTTTTTACTCGCTTAATTCGCATTTGCAAGGTTAAAAAATTGTTTGTTTCGATGCAATAACGTTTAAAATTACTTAATCCACACTTGCGGTAAACTAGACAAGTAGTAGCTTCTTCCTGACAGCAAAAAACATCGACACATTTGGTTTTCATTTTTTTTGACAATGTTGTAATCGAGCAAAAAATCTGAGAAAAATTGAGTACACGAGCCGTGATACTACGTCATCAAGGAATTAATATAAAAATAACGAATATGTTAGTTTTCGAGAAATCTTCAATTTCCCGATTATTTTTTGGTTTTTCATTTTTGATAATCACAGCTTGCAATTGAAAAATTTGAAAAAAATTCCATAACATGCAGCTTGATGTCCAAAAAAACACATTTTTTTCAAAATTTTAGAAAGCCGCTATAGGGGGGAAAAATGTCGGAAAGCCACGAAATCTAATTTACCCTGTACCTACATTCACGGACAAGTTACAGGGTTAAAATTTTGCACATATGAGTTTTTATTGGTCAGCTATCGAACGGTATATGACTCACTGAAAAATCTCTAAGGGCAGTTTTGACCATATTAATCGGCTATGCCCTTTCTATTTTTTTCTACGCCTTCGAATTTCGAAATTTTCTACGTGGTATACCTATCTCTATGAATACGTCAAATTAACGCAATGGCAAAGCAATATACAAACTCTGTTAAATCAACTCTCCAATAGGCTGTTACAGAATTACTTTTCCGTTCTTTATTTACAAAATCACGTGCTGAAAAGCGATAAGCATTGAGAAAATCAATGATACGATATTTTAGCTATAATCATAGTGTAAGCATATTTTAAGTTTTTGGAAGTATTGTTAATTTGTGCATAGAAGAAATAAATATCACGTTATTGTAAGTTACTGCAAAAACATTAGTGTTAATATAAGTTATACATTGTTTGATGAATAACCCTTCTTCATGGAATACGGCCAAACAAGGTAAATACATGTTGAAGAACAATATCTGTCTAAGAGAGTAGTGACAAAAGGGGAAATTATCTTCATTGAACGTAAGATGAAATTTTGTAGTATAGAGAAAATGTGCAAATAGAGGAATCAGCAGATAGTGAAGACGAAAATTTGCGGAATTTGTTTCAAAACAAAAAGGGTTCAAAAAATGATATAAAATTCAGCTCATCCCAAAGTGCTATTATTTTTCATGATATAGATAATATTCATCAAAGGACTTATAAAATACCGTATCATTTACATATAGATATTTTGATATCAATATATCCGTATAACAATATTCATTTAAAAATAAATGACTTATTCTACAAGATGTTTACTTTTTTAATCCTTTAGCTGCGTACGACGTGTATGCACGTCATAAGGAAATGGTGATTTTATATCTTATAATAAATATACTTCTCCCACGATTTAGATCAAAATAATTATGGTAATACAGTTATAAATTTCACACGCTTTAGGATAATTTTAGAACAATTGTCAAAAAGATTGTACACAGTATGATCGATAAAGCTCGTAACAAAACTTATCTTCTAAATATATCGACGCAGCTAAGTGGTTAAACATGCGTCCAATTGACGCGTGCCATAGTGATAGGTATATAAGAAATCTCCGTAAACCCAGTGTTGAATAAAACGTTAATAATTTAATTATAATAGATTTTTGATAGAAATTTGAATTATGCTTCAATTCGAATAGAAATTTCGAATTCTTATGCACGTGCAGATTTATCAAATGCAATGAAACGTACAAATTCGTTAAGTATAATACAATAATTATGAAATAACAAAATACAATTATGTTTAAAAATAAGATGAAATCTTCAATCTCTTTAATCTTTATATTTTACACAATTTAAGGGCATAAGATTAAATAAATCTCAACAAATATTCTTGACACAACTAATGCACTCGTACTCGGTGTAAATTCAAAGTCGACTTTCTCGAAACGAAGCCTCGAACGAAAAAATTGTATTCTATATTTTGGACTAATTTTTTCACGCTATGTTTGCAGTGTTATAATCTGTAAAAAAAGCTAGCGAAATGGTCACGGAAATGGTGTTGAGGAGAACTGAACGAAGCCAGTCTGAAAACAGAACCCCGACTGCCGCGACATCCGAGACGCGGAGTTCCTGCGTGAAACAATATTTCCTGACAATGAGATCCAGCCACGTTGGTGTCTACCGGCACGATGCAATTAGCAAAGTGCCAGGAAAATTACTCATTACACATTGTGTGCGTAACCGGCTCACGAGCTACGAATACGCATAACTAATGATTGGAAGTCTGACACGCGCGGTGCTTTTTGTTTGCTGCCATTTTCGTTCGGTTGGTTTCGCTAACGAGTCATGTCGTATCAGAGAAGAATATAACTGCGTGGATTTCTCAGTGTAGCTGAACGTCGACATGATCGCTGGCTTAATTGCTAATTTTATTTCCTGATAAAAATTATTATATTTCGTAATATTAGGTTGTCCCATAAGTTTCTTCCGCGCTACGCTATGAGTGACTCTAAGTGGCTGTATTTATATAAATCTGCAGACTTATCGGTTTCAGTAGCCCCAGAGTTCTTTCAAAGTACATTTTACTGGTGACAAACGTTTGTTTCGTTGGTCTCATTTAAAATTTGTTCTGCAACGTTCAATATGGAGAGCCAAAAGAAGCATTTACGGCATGCTATGCCTCATAGCTTTAAAAAAGGCAATAGTGCAAAGGACACTGCAGACGAGATTTGCACCGTTTACGGGAGTGGTACTACGACTATTAGGACCATCCGCGATTGGTTTAAAAAATTTAGAACTGGCAATTTCGAGTTGAAAGATGAAGACCGCAGCGGCTGCCCAGCAACGATGGATACGGATATTATGAAGGCTGTGCTCACTGAAAATCCGCGATATAGTGTGCGTTATATAGTGGATGCCACTAATATTCTTAAGACAACGGTACATAAGAATTTAATCAAGATGGGATATGCGAATCGATGTGAAGTTTGGGTTCCACACCTATTGACGGAGACCGGCCTTATGAACCGCGTCTCTACGTGCGATTTGCTTCTCCAGCGACATGAAAGGGATCATTTCTCAAAGAGGCTTGTCAGTGGAAATGAGACTTGGATTTTATACCAAAATGTGCATCGAAAACGAACTTGGTCTAAGGAAAATAGACCTTCAACTGTTGCGAAGCCTGGACTTCATCCGAAGAAGGTTCTTTTATGCATTTGGCGGGACTGGGAAGGTGTAGTGTACTACGAGCTCCTTCCTCAAGGTGATACGATCAATGCTGACAAATATTGCAGTCAACTGGTTCAATTAAAAAGCCGCCACAGCAGAAAAACGCCAGAATTGCCGAACCGACGAGGCGTCGTTTTCGATCACGACAACGCAAGGCCGCATATGGCGTTGGCCGTAATGCAAAAATTATTACAGTTTGATTGGGATGTCTACCTCATCCTCCTAGCTCTCCTTAAAAACTTCTCTTCTTGGTAAATCTTTGAAATCCATAAGCGAATTAAAAACGCACCTAGATGAATATTTTGCAAGTAAACTTCAACAATTTTGGAAAGAGGTTATAATAGGGCTTCCTGAGAAATGGAAGAAGGTTATAGAACAGAACGGTTCATATATAACATAATACATCCACCTTAAACAACAAATATCGTGTATTCATTTCGCATCAAGAAAAGGGAAGAAACTTATGGGACACCCTAATATATTAGACTTGTTTTATCCGTATTTGGAAGTGATATTAATGTCTCTCTTAATTGGCTATTGTTTCGAGAACTTACGAAACATAATTACAGAGAAAAGTCTTTTCTAGGTTCGATAGAAAATATTTATTTCATCATTTATTTTATAATAACCACGTTCTCGTGTTTACAAGAGAAAGGAAGAGGTAAGGCGTCCGCGAGGGAATAAAAAGCTTAAAGTATAAAGGCGTACTTCACTTCCGTTCTTCTTCGGAAGAGCAATTATCGGAGATTTAAAACTTCTTCGGGAAGTGTAGTTATAATCTCGGCACTGATTCGCGTGGCCTTATATTATGAAGTAAAAAACAGATACACTGCGATTAATCAGTTTCTATAAAGCTTGCTGGAGCAATATCTTACTTCGTTTGTAAAATTATTATTCCTGTATTATTATTGAATTGTATGTATCTTAGATGCCTAAAATAATTATCATGCAGATAAAATGAAGTCCTAGTTTTGCAGTTATAAACGAAACCCAACGAAATCAATAATTTATAAATTGTTGATTTAAAATCACTAAAATTATAAAACCGATGGTGATCTAGGGGTAGCAGGATACACAAAAATTGCTTGAGAACACGAGATTAATTGGAATTATTTTCACTATTATTATCGTTATCATATCAATGCTTGTTATATATGGTAAAAACGTAAAGCTCAGTGTCAGCGCATAAAACTGAAAGCAGAGCTCGAAGCCGAGATCTTGTGTAGAAATTGGCTCGCCGAGACCGAGGAAGGAGTGAAAGTCGAAGAAACGTAATTTAGGACTTATGCCAAGGAGGATCTTAAAACCGCCAAAGAGAGGAAGTGTTTCCCAGGTGTTGCACAGGTCCCACGAGAAAACGATCTTTAAGGAAATGGGCGAAATGGGAAAAGGATTTAATAAAAGGAAAAATGAGAGCCGTAAATGGACGAAAATAAAAAGGAATTTATGGCATTGCATCTGCACGTGAGAAGTCGAAAAGTAGCGGTAATATTTTGCAAGACCAGAATTCCTTATGGATACTCGGGAATTCTTGAAGATCGAAAAGCAAAAGGAACGCGGCGGGTTGGGGGGGGGGGGGGGCGGGGGGGACCGGGGACACGTCTGAAACTTGTCGACGCGTAAGAAAAAACTCGTGAAATACTAACCGTAGAAAACAATGGGAAAACCGTCATATAAAAAGGGAAGGTAGCAATGGAGGAGCACTAAACTGGGACGACATACTGTTGCGCGGGTTATACGTCGTGTACGCCACGAATAAATATTTAAAAAATGCAAGAGTAATGCAGTACGGATTTTGTGGCGAGGCAAGTTAAATATTGAAACATTAAAGAATAACCAGCGTGCAGAGCTGAGTACATTCGAAATAAAATTTAATTCAAATGACAGCTCGAGATTCATTTTAATTTTTAATTTGATATGGAAGAGTATTTAAAAACATCTATATGTTGCACGCGAATTGGAAGTATTAATATTTATAATATTTAATATTATTAATATTTATATTATTAATTCCAATATATTTTACTAATATTAACATTTTATTTGAAATACGTGAAGTATCCTTTCTTTCGTTTGTTATTTACATTAGTCGTGTTAATTAACTTTGCGAAGCATCAGTTATTTGATTACTTCAAAAATTAATTTTTGAAATTGTGATCTAGAAAAATTCAGACCATTTTGTTGCATTTTCGGAAACGACAGCTTTTGAAACTTTCTACGGCACAACCATGTTTTTGTCAGAAAAGATGTGCATACCAGGTAGTGGATACCTAACTTTGATACATCTGGTGAAATAGGACTGCTGAAGTACGGAATATAAAGTAAAGTTTCTTCATTCAAATCGAAACTTATGAAATCTGAGAAAGAGGAACCTTCAATCACACTGTCCGACACGAATTCTGCAATATCCACCAGAAGAACCTGGTGGAGTTCTTCGTGTCGAACGTGAATGCAGAAGCAAAATCGTTTCATTCTACGCTTCGAATAATGCACGTTTTCTTAAAAATCTTAGTTTTATTTTTAGTAAAAATCTGTTGATTTATCTGTCATTTGTAACGTATGACAACCACAACATTGATACACTTTAGAAATTTTCTTTTCTCTTTACCTTTTACCCACTATACATATATATACTATATCTGTAAAAATCATGTATATTTCATTCTAAATTCACATCCTCATCTTTTAAACTTCAATTTCGGCAGACGACAGAAATAAATAGTTTAACGTGTACTATTAGTAGACTATGAATCTCAATGTAAACTCCAATTTTCATAACTATTCCGTAAAAATCGAAGCGAAATAAAAATTCTGTTTGTTAAGGAAAAAGTACAATTTCGCATTGCATATCAAATAAAATAATCATTTTTACTGTACATTTTGATAGACGATCTGTAAAGTTTCATCGATTAGAGTTAATTTATGAAAACATGTTACAGATCAAAATTATGCTGATTTATTAGTGTTCGTAACTCATACAATCCTAAAATGTAAAACTATACAAAAACAAAGCAGAAGATTAAACTTCAACTTTCATTTCGAAATGTAAGCAAGAATTTTTCGAACAAGACAGATTGATTTGGACCAGAAATTGTGCGCTGCGATCATCGCGACACGAAAAGGAAAATGGGTAGAGTTTCGCGAGGAACAGTGAAGTGGTGGGATTCTCGGGAACATGTGATCCAAAGGGAGATGCGAAAGTTGCCTGCGGAAGATCGAGCGAGAAAAGAAAGTGGGAATAAAAAGCAGAAGAGAGGGTTCGCAGACAACGGGTGTACAGACTTGTTTGGAAGTTTATCATTACTTTGCACCCGCGCATCGGAACCGAGTTCAGCACCTCGGGTCCGATACTCGCCGACTAATATCATTTTAAAACCAAAGTTTGAGCGAAAACTTTTATTTATTATTTCCTTGTAGTCGGCGAGTGGAACGCTACGGGAGAGATAAGAATGTTCGGGAAATCTTCAATCGAACTTCTTTTATCCAGCGCCACGTTTACTTACACCACGTTGTTCCGAAGTTATCGAGCGAGTATCGGGGAACAACGGAATGGAGATCGGATACTAGAAAACGGGTAGCGTTGCGACCAATGCTACAACAAGATAGCGTTTCATCTACAATGACTAACAAATCGTATTGTACCTAGTAGCTTTTTTACTAATTCGATCAAAGATGTAATCGATAATTGTGCTGCTGATTTTAAACGTGGAATAAATAACGTACGTACAGGGTAGTTCATGCAATTGTTATACACCTCCAAAGAAAAAGATAGCACGCGCGTGCTATCCTTAATTTCTCGCGCTATAATTATGGTACAGGAAATGTTCCAATCATACAGAAAGACTACCTTCTACTAATATGTAAACACTATCTATATTGGAATTTCTACGATATATTCTCTTAGGAAGAATGGAACACACAAAGAGACAGAGACAAAATGATAGCACACTCAAGGTTTATTTTGATTTTCTTCAATATGTCGCGAGGTTTAAGGAAGTCAAAGTGGTCAGTCGGTGTTCAGTGTTTCTTGATATTGGTATCTGTCGCATTTCGTGATGGGCCGTGGTAAAAGATTATCTGACAGTGACATAAACGCAATTCTTATTTAAAGAAAACGGAAAGTAACGATTACAGAAATTGCGAAAGAAATTGGTCGAAACAGAAAAGTTGTATATTACGTATTAAAAGATGTGAATAACTACGGTAAAAGGAAAAGTACTGGAAGGCCAGCAACCCTATCGCACAGTGACACCACAGTAATATACTTCGTGCTGCATCTAATTCTTGTGTTACTGCAATGAGAAATTGCTTGCAAAGCTGATGTACAAACTAATATTCAAAATGTTCGACGTGTGTTGCAAATGAGTAATATTATGAACTGATCAAGAATAAAAGCCAAGCCACGATTAACAAAGAAGCATAAGGAAGTACGCCTTGAATTTGCGAAGAAACATGTACACTGGAAGAAAACCTGGAGGAATATAACCTTTACAGATGAAAAACGGTTTTGTCTGGATGGTCCAGATAATAGTGCATACTATTATCATGACATTCGAAAAGGACAATTAATAAGAATCAGACGACAACGTAATGTAACGTATGTAACACGGCATAGGTTACACAGAAAAAACGGATAATAATTTTATACAAAGTAAAATGAATAATGCAAGTTATTTAAGATTAATAAAAAACCAAATTGATAAGTATGTACACTGCATTGCAGGTCCAACACTTGTGTTCCAGCAAGATAATGCTGCCGTACACACGGCAAGAATTATTCATGAATATTTTTCAAAAGAGATAATTCCTGTTTTGGAATGGCCGGCGTGCTCCCGGAACTTAAACATCGTTGAGAATTGTTGGGGATTATTATCAAGAGCTGTCTACGCAGAAGGTAGACAGTTTGAAAATTTAAATGACTTAGAAATCGATATTAGTTGATAAATATCGAGTTGATAAATATTTATCTACCATAGAACAAAATATTTTATGAATCGTATCATCTTCAACGTCAAAATATAGCAATAACAAGCATGGAAACATATCTTCTCAATACTTTGATGATTTACGCTACATTTAAAATTAATGATAAATTCTAGTCACTGACATAAAAATAATGCAAAGTACAGAACTTAAAAATAGAAGTCAGTGGTAAACCTGTCAAATAATAACCAACATATTTTCGGCTGCTATCTTGAGACAATTATACTCGATCCGGTAGATCTCGCTCAGTCCCATCAGTAGTACGCGAGCAACAAAGAGGATCAGGTTCGAAGTGGAACTGGATTTCTATTGGAGATACGGTACGCCAGATCCAAACGACAGATTCGCCATGGCCCCGGATGATCGGTTCATTTCCGATCGTTGTCCACAATCAACAATACACCCTTGGACATTCCGGATTCCAGATCTGTCGGGACGGTCGGCTCCGTAAGCGTTTATATATCCGCGGTACTTGCACATCCGCACGACGGACGCACACGATGGCGCAAGAATATATCAGCGCGGCTGTGAGTCTGTTTGCATGCGGTCACGTGCTCGTGTCCGTCCGTGTGTCGGTACATTGCAGCTAGGAGCCGAGCTCCCCTTTCGTTGCAATAGAGCTTGTTATCTGGCGTACCCGGCCACGGTTGATGTACCGTTTATTGCTGGCGTAGCAACTGCGACAACACTCGACTCATTGTGACCGGTCGTGGCTTTTTGAAACGGACGCGCGTACAGGAAAAAGTAGCAAGTGTCCCCGCCCGTTGTTGCATCGGAGCCCTTTTATCTCGGCCTGGCGAAATAGTTCGTTTCGCGGGATAATTTGCCACGCCGATGGCCTGATCCTCGTGTCCTATATAAACGACGAGAATTGTTCTCGGTTTCATTCGTTTCGTGAACTTTCTCTTTTTTTTCGTTCACCTGCCACGGCCTCGTTTTGTATAAGGGTGTAGGAAATATACATATATTATTATTGCACGTACGCTGTAGAAATTCGTATACAACGTGTAATTAGAAAAACCAACAAAAATATTATGTGTCTATTACCGGTACAAACTTTTCAATGATGGTCGGAAAGACATCGAAGACGACAAGCGCGACAAACCGAAGAAAATGTGGAAAGAATTCAGGAAATCATTTCCGTTTATCATCCAATCACTATTAGGAGAGTGGGTGGTGAAGAAGTTGGCACATTGTACGGCTCATGCGAAAGAATTTTTACTGGCGTGTTATGTATGAAACGAATTTTTGGCAAAAAACAAAGCGATCATACGATCACTATCATGAAAGTTTTTACGAGCTAAAAGATTCTGCAATTTTAAACGCGGTAAGCATGTTTATTTAATCTAAAATTGTATGACGTTTGAGGCAATTACTCTATCTAAATAGTATTTTCAAGAAATATTGATACAGATTCCACGAAGCAACGATTTGCCATTTTAAAAGTATAACAATTGGCAGTTGTCTTGTTATGATCCTTGGAAGCGTGGTTCGAATTTGAATCATGGATTTGTTAAAAAGAAAAATGGCATTTCTTGGCTCGAGTGCATAGTGAATATAATTTTAAATAGATTTTCACGCTATTTACATATTATATTATAGTGTATGTTAAAATAATATTACAACAGTTATTATGTAATTAGTTTAATAAAAAGACGAACTGCCTTCTCATTCCTGCAATCGTCGCAAGTTCAAATAAGTTACGGCACATACAGTCAGTCCCATAAGTATTCGTACCCTTCGTACCATCATTTATGCTTTAATTGTAATAAAACGAAAATATGAGATGGAATACTTATTATAAATAACTGTTATGTATTTAAAATGTGCGTTCGATAAATTAACATTCATTACATGATGAACGAAAAAAATGAAAATAACTTATCATTTGCTTTCCAACTAAATTCGTATGAAAAATAACATTTCATTATGTTCAGATCAGGTAGGAGAACTATTATTAATCGTTTGTAAAAGAATGTATTTTCAAAGCAATAAAGACTGCTGCAAAATCTGTAGTAAATAAGTAAACAAAGCTTATAGCGAAGAATGTGCCTCAACCTTAGTTTTGCTTGTTGTAACATTAATTTTTAAGGTGTTTGTTACAATAATTTTTAACATATCTATATTCAGAATTTTTTGTTAATTTTCTTCAGTTTCGTTTTATTGAAACAAATATTTCTTGTCATAAAACACTGGAATGTGATATTAACCAAAAATGTTACAAATTATTTATGTAATTTAAGGTCATCATATAAGATTAATTGGGATAAAATTCACTTTTTAAAAAAAATAAAAATCAAACAAGCAAACGTAGATATAAGTTATTGTCAGTACGCATTCTTATAGAAAAAGAACTATAGTTTCGAATGTTTTGAATTAGAATTAGATAGTAAACTATTTTGAGTATTAATACATTTATTAATTAGCTTTTAGCGACACTAATTATTTCAATCGTGTATAAATAGTCGTCACCATTTAGAATTATCATGTAAAAAAATTATATAAAAAGTTTATTGGAAAATCGTACACGCGTCCCTTGATTTCAACAAATTTCTCTTATAAGCAATGAGGGTACGAAGACTTATGGGACTGACTGTATAAGAAGCAATAGGTTATTCGTTGGTAACGTGCTTTCATGGTGCCTTCTGATTTATCAATTTTCGGCCACGGGAGTCGCGACTGCCTTCCGGTCAGACGAATCTTCTTTTATCGCCCCCTGGCAACGATCGGGACAGTTTTCAAGCTCGATCTTGGGGATCGGTTGAAAAATGGCCGGTGGCCTCGGGGGCCGTCAAGTGCCATTACACCGGACGCGGATAGGTTACATTTTTAATTTCCTCGTTCGGTCGTTTTGACGGAACATCGATAACGGTTATCGTGCCGGGACCGATACATCGTCGCCCGGGTTTCAGGCGAATTCACTTATACGCTCGATGGGTATGTCTATATAAGCGGAACGTGACACACGATCGAGATTAATGAACGGACGTGCGAGAGAGTCTTGAGGGGATTCGTCGAGCCGCGTGGCTATCGCGAATTTATCGCTACGAAAATAAAGCGACCAGCAAAATGAAATCGATATCGGTCCTGACACCATTCCAGCTACCGAGACTCGTCTGGCAGGAACGCTGATGCGTCTGTTTCGCCGCTTCATGAGGATAGAAAAACGAACGGCAGCTAAAATGAACAGGACACGCCGGGATGTATACCGTAGCTCACGTGATCGGAACCGCTTTGATAATACCGGCGAAGTCGCGAACGTCTGACTCTATGTTGGCGTTGTCTTCGCAATTTTCCCAGAACGTACAAAAATTACTGAAAACAATTGTTTTCGCTTTCTGTTAAGAAATTATCTCGCACATTTTGGGACAAAAATATTGATGAAATCTACGAACTTCGCCAATGGCGGTGCATAATGCTGGATTCTGATGTTTACTGGTTAATTCTACTGTTGCACGAAATTATGCAATTTACAAGATGCTTGCAGTTTCAAGTATCATGCAGTAGTAATTCTTGAACTGTGTAATTATATCGTGTTGATGAAATGAATATAAATTATGAGGTGAAGAAGAAAGAAAAGGATCCGAACTTCTTGCATAGGAATTACAGAGAGGATTAGCTGTGATTCAGGATTGCAGAGTGATAGTAATAGTATACCGAATCGTGCATACGATATTAATATATGATGTGTGTACATCAGAATTCCTTGGATCGTGCTTCAGTAGGAAGAACTTGTTTCGTTACTAATATCACATGAACATTAGATGACTTCCTGCAATTTTCGAGTTGACCACTTGACAGCAAAAAACTGAAACATTCGTCAAACAATTTGCAAAAGTCCTGTTCACTAAAGACAGGTTAAAAGAATTTTTAGTGCACAGTTAATTTTGAATAGTGATGCGGAACACAAGAAAGTGCGAAACAATGTGAACAGCAACAAATTGGCTGATCAAACCTGATAGAACTTGCAACGAAATCGATGACGGTTGCATTTCAGCAGCCACTTTTGTTCCAGCTGACAAGCACTTCCCTTTTTTATTTCGCACACAAACTAACAAGCATTGAAAAGCATCACCAAAGGAACACACAGCTCTCGTGCAATTAATTAAATCATGCCGGAGCGGAAGCGTGCTATCGATGCTATATTTTCGCGTGTCAGATAAATCATTTCCGTCCGCATCCTCTTCTGCTTGCTCCCTGGAATTCCTCTCGAGGAGAATCCGCGTTAACTCCGATAAGAATTCCACTCAGCTAACCGAGATCAGTGTTGATTACATACTTTCACGTCGAGATTTCTGGTCCCGAGGAATTAGCTAGTTAGAGTTATTGGTTAAATGGCTCGTGAACCGATTTACTCGATGCTACGGTACAACGGAAGCAGATAATTAATCATAATACACCAATTCAAATACATAGCATCATTTTTGCTCTATATAAAATATAAATAATCTACAAGTTGCATTTTTTATTAGGACCTTGAATAAGTTCTCGCTGTTTTCTTCCCAAAATAAAAGCTTTATTTAAAATACAACGTTCGAAATCAGTTCACTCAAGGTATTGTCTATTACTAGAGACTACTTTCTCCCATCTTTCTGACAGTAAAAGAATTCCGCGTCGGAGAAACAATTCGTCTTTTGAGGCAATCCATGAATCGATCCATTTTTTAGTTTCTTCGTAAGAACGGAAGCACTGTTCAGCCAGGCCATGTGCCATCGATCGGAATAGGTGATAATCGGAAGGTGCCATGTCTGGTGAATACAGCGAGTGGGGTAGAACTTCCCATTTAAGCGTTTCCAGGTAGGTCTTCACTAGTTTTGCAACATGTGGCCGAGCGTTGTCGTGTAACAAAATGACTTTGTCGCGTCTCTGCTCGTATAGCGGTTGTTTTTCTTTTAGGGCTCCACTCAAACGTAACAATTGAAGTCGATAGCGGTCAGAGAAGAAGCTTCGGACCATGGATATTTGGTTTTGCAGACAATATTGATGCATGGCTGGGCTTACCCCACGATTTTTTACGCTTTGGATTATCGTAATGAATCCACTATTCATCGTCAGTGACGATACGGTGCAGAAAAACCTTTTCTTTTCTGCCGTTGAAGCAGTAGTTCAGACATCAGAAAACGCCGTTCAACGTCTCTCGGCTTCAATTCGTACGGCACCCAATGTACCTGCTTCTGCATCATTCCTAACCCTTTGAGACGTTTTGAAACTGTTGACGCATCTACTTGTAATATTTTTTCAAACTCTGCTAGCGTCTGACATGGGTCTTCATCAAGCAATTCCTCCAATTCTTCCTGCCGAAAGAACGCATACTTTATTGCAAGCTTTAGGATTTCGCTTCTCTCGGCCTCAATAACCAAGACGTGTCATATAAAAGGAAAGCTCCCAAGGGTAAGTCCCATGTTAGTTTACAACGGTGACCAGCCGTAATTACACTTGGAGGAATTTCCCGTTAAAAATCTTTGTTAAAGGAATCTTTTTAAAATATCACTGTCGCCCCCACCTTCCATATACTAGCAACTTCCTAAAAGAACGCGCTAAGGCGCAGGGGAAGGGTGCTTTCTCGAAACAGACTCGCTGGTTGGTTATTGTTAAAATCATGGAAATCCAACCAGCGAGTATTAGAAATGCGTGAGAGGATAGAAGTTTACCTCGACAGAGAACATTTTTTAGAAAGACAGAGTTAGAATAGCATTCGAGGAAAACAGACCTCTTAGAGTCAGAACAGAATTCCTTGAGCCTACTCTTAAAATTATCGCCGATACCACAATAATTGATTAGCACCTCTCGCAGGAACTCAGGGAAGTGTAAATCTCCAGTTGGGGTGATCCGTCCACGCATCCTTACACCGTCAGTCTAGTGTGCGTACCAGCATTTTCATAGCCGTTACGAAAGCAACGTATACTCTCGCAAAGTCCTCTCGTAGGTAATAAATTGGCGATTCGTAGCAGCGCGGAGCGTCTCAAATTAGCCGAATTAGGGTGCCGTCGAAGATCGTTAATAGTCGATTACGATTCTGCGGGAAGAGGAATTGTCTCGCGTTTCCCTCGAGGGGCTCGCGTTTAGAGCCAAATGAAGACTAAACCGAAAGTCACTTAACGAGAGGATCCCGTGGCGGAGGTGGAGACCAACTGGCCACGAAATAGGGGAAAAAAGGGGCGAACAGAGAAGACAAATTGCGGCGGAGGGAAAAGCCGTAGTTTCTGGCACGGGGTCCGGTCGTGAGCGTGGCCGTAACCGTGGGCGTAAGCGTGGGCACGGAAACCGTTCGGATGATTCCGAGGACGGGAATTAAAAGGAAATTCGGCCGCGACGGGGAAAATTTTCCCCACAAAACGACCTCGTTGCTCTCGTCGAATTGGACTCTAATTAGAAGGAATCGAACACGCTGTCGAGAGAATACGATAGGCGAGAGAGAGGTAACGCGACGTCGCCGTCGTTCGCTTTATCGTCGGTGAACGGTTTATTTCGTTTCAGGGAAATTGTAACGAGCGGACTCTAACGATCCTCTTCTTCGGCAGAATTATCGCGTCGCGAACTCGATGTATGTGCATCGTAACTGTCCCGGTATCGTTACCGCGACTTGTCTTTGATTATGCTCCAACTTTACGCGACGGCAGCTTCAATTTTTAACACTAACGCTTTTGGTTACTGTCAGGATTTTATTGTGGAATACGCGAAATTAAGAAGTACAATTTAAGAAAACCATGTGTTGCGCGTACGACTGCTGCCTCAAGAAGAAGGAAGAATCGCACTTAGGGAGTAAAGCCTTTAGAGCCGAAAATTTGAGTCGAGACTTATTTGATCATTCTTGCAAGTTATTTAAGCTTGTCTGTATCCTATTGTCTTTGGATTTTTCCCTCTGCACGTTATAGTTGGGGCGTCTGCAAAAAGATGTTTTTTGACTGACCTTGTGATACCGTCCACTATGTCGTTGATTCCTATTAGAAATAGTGATCCTTGGGGGACTCCATTTTTTATTTCTGTTGGGTCAGAAAGTGCACCATTAACTCTTACTTGGATGGTTCTGTCGGTTATGAAATTTACTATAAAAGATAGCATAGGGCCGTTGATATTGAATTTAACAATTGTGTTGATAATCTTGGGTCTCCAAATCATATCGTATGCTTTTTCCATATCTAAGCAGATAAGCCTCATTCTTGTTGAGCCATCGAGCACACATTTTCCTATTCTCGTAAAGAATCCATTTTTCATCACAAGTAATAATCCGAACGAAAAATAGCTCCCGATGAAATCAGATTAGTAATGATGAGCATACGCTCATCCGATTCAGCTAATTTCGCTCATGTAAGTTCGCGGGGTAGCCACTTATCCATTTTTTTCACCTTGCGAATTTCAAAAATGTGACGCAATATTGTTATATAATTAACTTCCATTCTGGTAACAAGTTCTCATGTAGATACAGTTGGATTCGTTTCAATCAATGCTGTCGGAGTATCATTTTTCGCAGTGGTTGTGGGTCTTCCATGCGGTTCATTTTGTAAGGAAAAATCACCGAACCGAAATTTTTCAAACCAACGCTACATTTTTCGATCGTTAACAGTATTCTTCCCAAACGCCTGGTTTATATCGCGTGCAGCTTTTGCAACATTACTACCAAGTTTATACTCGTATTAAAAAATTACACGAATATCGATTGAATTTGTATCTTTACGAAATTCCAAATAAATAACAAACTGGTACAATTTGACAAAATCTTCTATGTTAAAATACGACTCTGCCAATAGACAATACGACTATAAACGAGGTTATGTCAAAAACAAAAGCATAACGAAAACAAAGAGACAAATGCTCACGTGCAAAGAAAATCCGACATTTCATGTGCACAACTTAATAACTCGTAAACAAAATTGTATTTTCGCTAAGGAAAAAGTTATTGTCAAGTGATCACATAAATCCACTATTTTCTGGAATTTTGAGATACCCTGTGTATAATATGTCGTAGTGATTCCACCCACCTAATACTTATTAGTTTCCGTTTAAATTGTATATTGGATCTATCAGAAAAACTTAACCCCTTACACTATGATTCCTTTTTTGCTGTGTTAATTAGCAATAATTTGTTCTTAAATAGGATTCAATTATTTATTACTTAAATTCAATTATTTTCTTAAATAGGACTATTTCTTGTATTGTCTTTATTTACTTTTGTTTCTTTACTTCAATAACAAAAGACTTTTTGGTTTCGATTTTAAATAAATTAATAATATTCATATTTAGTAGATCATGCATGAAATCTTTATCGCGAAACTGAGTCGTTATTATAGTACAAGGGGTTAAGTCAGTCTAGTCCGTGTTCAGCAATAATGATTTATTTTTCAATGTTCTCAAGTTCGCGTTAAGTTAGAACACGCACTATTCCCATGCGCTTGGTCAACTTAGATTTCAAAATGAACGAACTGAATACGGTATCACTATCGTCCTTTATTCACGCCTCGATCGGTCTTAATTCAATTAAATGTTAACGTCTGCCAGAATATACCTTATTAAAGCAACAACTTTAAATCCAGCAAATTTTCTTGCGACCTCCATCTCTCCGTGTCAGACTTTACTTAATCAAAGGAGTGTTCTCACTTTTTGATTAATAGAATCACGCAACGCCGGCTAAAGCTTTTCTCTCTGGAAGTTACACATTCATAATTGCGCTTACCACCTAAAAATACCACTGTTCTGGCCGCTTAAGACAGAGAAGACTTTCCCGGCGGTTCTTTAAACACAGACCCCTTTTCCCCCAGATTTTAAGCGCGTTTACTTTCCGCTCGCGGCGCGTATTGTGCTCAATTTTCGTCGGTATCTCTCTTATGATTACATTCAGCGATACAAGACCGCTCCGCCGGGGGCCGCGAGAAAAAAGCCGGCTAAAAGCGAGGCCGGGACGCTTTCATTTGTACCACCGCCACGTAGCCGCTCGTTTTAATTCCATCCGGCGTTTAACGAGACACAAGATTACCAGGCGAGTGCTTGAAAGAGGACCGCGAACGTGTTACGGCCACCTGGAAGATCCGAGTGTCACGTGTCCTTCTCAAACTGGACCGTACTTACGTTCGAGGAAATTTACTCGTATAACAAAATCCACTTTAGATTCGGTGGATTGTTTCCAAGACAGTTCTACGATTTAGAGGCGTTAAGGTCTACCCGCGACGCACAGTGCGCAGTGGTCTAAAATGTGAAACTAACTTATGATCAAAATAATGGTGGATCTCCCTATGCAGTGAACCACGAAGTATTCGTAGTATTCTAAAATAAAAAGTTTGACGCGAAAAAAATGTAAGACCATTACGAATTACAAAATATTTTTATTCCTGTAGTAACGTACAAGTATCGCGGCGATACATGTCAAATTTCAAGCGTCTTCGATAACGTAAACAATACTTATGAAAGATTTGTTGCCAACATCAGCTAAACGGACGCCACAAAAGTATTCGAACGATTAAATTAGTAATATATTTTTTGCATAAATGTAGAGTTTTTTTATTTTGTTGGTCCTCCATGAGCACTTATTATGGCTTTTTTTTTTAACGCGGGGGAAATCTGCATGTCAGACGCCCCCGTAACTCGAGGGCGTTGACGGGGGCAGTGTAGGTTTCGACCCACTAAAACCCCCGCGGCGACCTTCGGACGCGTATCCTTTACCTGGCGGATTCGGGGGAGCCACGAGAACTCTCTAAGAACGCTACCGCGGCTCCCCCTCCGCTTGGCCGGCCACTTTTACGATGGCCGGCTGCGTCCCGGGGTTTATTATGGCTTGCAAACGTTGTTGCATGCTGTCAACCAAAGTTTCTGTTATTTCTGTTCCTATTTTATTCCAAAAAACAAAAATTGCTGGTTTTAATCCTTTCTTGGAATTAATATTATATTTACTAAGTTGTCTGCTAATTTCTGCCCATAAGTGCTCAATGGAATTGATATCCGGACTTTGTGGCGGTGTTTCTAAAATTTGGGGTACGTTATATATGATCCACTGTTTAACAATATAGGCAGTATGTTTAGGATCATTGTCCTGTTGAAAATGAAAATCATCTACTGAGAAGCATGGAAGTGGATCGATAATGGTTTTGGGGGTGTTTGGCGGCCAGTGGTGTTGGAAACCTCGTCATTATTAATGGAATATTAGATAAATATAAATATATACAGATATTAAAGGATAATTTGAAGCAAAGTGCGGAAAAACTAGGGGTAGTAGATGATTTTCATTTTCAACAGGACAATGATCCTGTTACGTACGGAGATTTTCTCCCGACGTTTTCCTTTCCTTCTTGAGGGCATACGCTAGATAACGTCGGCGGAGAATACGGTTCTTTCCTCCAAAATTAGAATATTTAATCAAACGTATAGGCGCGAGTTCAAGAAGGGTCACGCGTTCCCGATTCACTGTATCATCCGCGGTATGATCTGGTCACGTAGGCCCAGTCCCCACTACCAAATTTCCTAGTTCAGCCGCATTTTTCTCCTCATCGGGAAGTTTCAAATCAAATCGCGACACGAGACGGGCAGTTTTCAAGTCAAGTCGCGACGCGAGAAGTAACAAGATCGAGCCGAGTTCTCCTTCGAGCAATAGTTAACCCGCGCCGGCTTGGTGCGTAAACCAGGGAGCGTGTCTTAGGACAACCGTGAATCGTACACTACACTTACACACTTGTAATAGACTGAAGTTAGATTATATTAGTTTTTATTCGCAATTCAGTGCACAAGTTAGTTCATTCCATTTCCCAGTTCGAATCAGATGTTGGTAACGATCCCACCAAGATACACATTTGCTGCTCGAGGTGTATCCATTAATATTTCTTTTGAAGATACGAGGCAAAATTAGAATGAATCCGCAAAACTCATTCACCTCCGGCCACGTGTGCAACTGGCCCTCGGCTCGTAACAATCCTAAACATACCGCACATATTGTTAAACAGTGGATAACGTACCCCAAATTTTAGAAACAGCTCCACAAAGTCCGGATATCAACCCCATTGAGCACTTATAAGCAGAAATTAACAGACAATTTAGTAAATATAATATTAATTCCAAGGAAGGGTTAAAAACAGCAATTTTTGATGTTTGGAATAAAATAGGAACAGAAATAACAGGAGCTTTGGTTGACAGCATGCAACGACGTTTGCAAGCCATAATAAAAGTGCTCATGCAGGACCAACAAAATATTAAAACTCTACATTTATGAAAAAAATATATTACTAATTTAATCGTTCGAATACTTTTGTGGCGTCCGGTTAGCTGATGTTGGCAACAAATCTTTCATACATAAGTATTCTTTACGTTATCGAAGAAGGTTGAAATTTGACATGTATAACCGCGATACTTGTACGTTACTACAGGAATAAAAATATTTTGTAATTCGTAATGGGTCTTACATTTTTTTCGCGTCGAATTTTTTATTTTAGAGCGTTCGAATACTTTCGTGGCTCACTGTATGTCAGTGCTATTCATAATGCCCCGCTGAGGGTAAGAGCAAAGCTACGGGCAAGGTCAAAGCTACGGGCTAAGGGCAAAGCAACGGCCAAGTGTTTTAGCGAAGTGGGGACGCGAGGAAAGAAAGAGCGAAGTGTTTACATTTTCATAGCACCTTCCCCTCTCACTCGCAGGCATTGCCGTTATATGATGATCGTGCGATGCTCATTCTATTTCACTCAATTTCGATGTAACCTACAGTGGATCACCATTGCCCTCGGGAGTGGGGTCTAGAGTTCACCGATCGGTGTTTGCCTTGAACTGAAAATCGATGCCCATACAGGCAAGCTGCTCAGCACCTTTGCTAAATATAATTAATAACATAACATTATACTATCAAGAGTACACTGAATTTGCAAATAAAACATAGGCTGCTACAACTATCATCGCAATAAACATACAGTGAGTTATAAAAGTATTCGAACGCTAGTATAACTGACTTCTACGGCATATATTTAACCCTCTAAGAGCCGAATTTTTGTTTTAACTCCAAAAAAATTGTGGCAACGAAAAATCAGAAATTATAAACCTATATATGCAAATGAAAACAAATTGTTGTGTTTAAACAATTTTATTGCGATATATTCATTATGTGACTTTCAAGTCACACCGACCTATAAAGTTTGCACTTCTGTGTATAATAACTCATACGTGGCGATTAAAATTTTTGACCAATTTATCCAGGATGGGTCCTATTTTTTGCAAACTATCGGGCACTTCTGCATTGTTTCTTGCATTGTCCTGTAAATTTCTACTAAAATGTATTTTTGATTTTATGTTTCTCCATCGCTTACGGCTCATAGTAACGGCAATAGCGGACACTCTTGTCTTCGAATTCCAATACATACATCTCAGTTCTTGGTGATACGTGAATGGACATAAAAAAACAGCTCGATCAAAAAAATCAAAAAATTGCTCGATTTCATTTACTAAAACAGCAATGGATTTTGCTGGATCACATCGCATTGCATACATATTGGTATATTCAACTATATTCCTTATAGTTTCCTTGTCAAATAGCTTTTGAAAATAGGTCATTGGAGAATGGAGTGCTTTGAGGTCATTAGGGCAATCTCCTTTCCAAAGGCGATAGCAACAATTATTATTCATTTGTGATAGTGGTTGCTAAACAATTTTTTGTGGTCCTGCATCTTCCCCATCTGACGAGGATTAAGTACTGAATTCGTTGTCGCTATCAATGAAATTTATCCGTCCTCGGGGAAATACTACCACATCTTCATCGGACTCAGAATCTAATAAAGAATCATCGGATCTATTACCGCTAATGCGTCTAATTCTAATTCCTCGGTTATTTCTATTGGATTTTGTATTCATCTTTGGGTATATGACATATAAATCTGAAAACGGGAGAATGCACAAGCTTTAACCTAAATATACCGAAATCTGCCACAATAGCCCACTGTAACCTCAAAGTTACAAAACTGTATCATCAAAAACAGTAACAAATTGAAAATTAAAATGCAAACAAATAGGTTGTTATTGATATACTAACCCAGAGTTATTATGTCCACTATAATTTGGTAATCACTGATAAAAGCACAAACAATATCAACTGGATCAAATGATTTCGTGTAGTTTTACTGCCGACAGTTTGCGCAGCATTAATTTTGTTATTTCAGGTTGATGAGCTTAGCAATGGTCATAAATGATAGTATTGGCTGCGTTGGCAACGTTATAGAGTTAAGATTTATGCGCCATCTCATGAAATAAGCTATAATTATTCTGTAAAATGTCGATAAATTAAAATGTGACCTGAAACAGGCCCATAGAGGGTTAAGTAAATACAGAGTGAACGGAAAAATACTTCACGACATATTAAAGTAGAGAATATAAATGTCAAGATATCTTTAATCAATAACCTTGACGTAAATGTGATACTGTGAGCAGTATTTTAGATTCTTAGACTGAACCAGAGTATCCGGAGCATATATGATATTTGGAAGATGGAGAATTAAAAAGAGTTACATATTTAGTAGCATGAAAATTACAAAAACGTTAAAGAAATTCAAAATTATGTACTTCATTATGTTTATCGTTGATATAGTATTCTCATTGTTTGAGGTGTATATTTGAAAACTTTGCTGATTCTCCGACGTAGACGAGATACGTTCGAAACGATAAATAAACGAAATTGCAAAAGATCGCAGCTACATTTGAATCAATATAATATCCTTTTATTTCTCACTCATGCATCGCGATACCATGAGCCATCAAATAAAAATCCAAATAATCTCCCTACGTTCCGGTATCTTCTATGTATATGAATAAACAAAATATTCGGAAATATCGGGAGAGAGTAAAGGCTCGCGGAAGCCGTCTTGACAACGAAGCTCCGAGATAGGAAGACCGAATGCGTTCCAGCTGAACAAACAAATAGAAAAGCTTAAACTCGATGCTATGCGGGATGAAGTTCCTATCTGGTTTGACGAGGCAATTGAGGCGAAAAAAGAAAGCCGAAAGAAGCCGGTTGTCATGTCCAGCGAGATCGTAGTGGAAAACTAGCCAAACACGGAATATCGTTTTCGTTTTCGAATATCATATTTCCAAAATCAATCAACTGATATGAGAACATTTATGAATATTCCTGATTTGTATTATTTACGGTAAACTGAAGAGAAGTTTTAGAATTCTAAAACAAAAACCATTTCGTAAATGGCGTTTACGGTACAGGTAAGTTTATCGAATTTTTCGTCAATGCATGTTGACAATAATCGTGAATCTAGCCCTTAAAAAATGAAGATGCTCTTAAAATCCCCGATACTTCACCAGCTGCAATAAAATTATTTCCGCATATTATAAACCTATGTACACTGAAATAACTCCGCTAATAAAATTTTTTTCGTATTTTAAAAAATAACGAAGATATTCAAATGCTAATTTTTCCTGGACCAACCGGTATACGAGTGACAAATATTCATTTGTTCGATCCTCGGAATCAAAACTCTAACATATCATGTCTATTATTCCGTATTATGGTCAACGTCTCCTATTTTTATTTCCACGCGCCCGGTATAAATATTTTAGCATTTGTTATCTGACATCTTGTTAGCCGCGCGGGAAAACTCTTGGTCGACGAACAGCGGCGTCCGCAAAGTCGGGATACGCGGACGCATGGTCAACACTTTCTCTGTGCGCGGCGGTTCGTGAAAAAAGAATTGACAAGAGAAGGCATGCTATCGTTCTCGTCGCGAAACACTGAGATATATTTGCTCACCTAATGGACGAGCGGAGGAAACCGCTATATCAAACGAATATTTCAGGGAAATCCGCATTTCGACGGGGATGACCACCACCTTTTGTGTCAAACGGGATTTCGAATCGAACCTTTGGATCACGTTTTGAAGAATTTCTAGAGGACTGGAACTCGGACACAGATTTCGACGGTGCGTGCCAGTGACAAACGTTTGGCACAAAGCAGACGGGGGATGGTCGCCTCTCTTTGATGGGACACGGGACCGTAAATCGTACTGCAGTAAAAAAGGTCCTCCGACCAATTTCAAACGTCAAGATATTTGTTGCGTGAACGTTGGTCTTTCTCGGAACAGTCTAATGAAACGAATATTTTTAAGGATATGGAATCATTCCTATTTCTTTAATGTGCTAGTATATGCAAAACAATTCAAATGTTTATAGATGATATAAGCAACTTTTATATTAATATTTTTCATATTAAGAACTATTTTGCATGTTATTTTAAATAACCTTATTAAAAAGACAATATTTAAATTGATTTTCAATTTGATAGTTTTTGTTTTAGATATTTTAGAAAAAAAGTTATGTAACCATAAGCATTTCAATTCCTATGGTTTACCAATCATTTAGAAAAAGGAGGAGTGAGGTTTTTTAACATTTTTAAATTTGTCTCATATAATCATGTAAACGACGCAATTTTTGTGACACACTTATTTATATGGTTCTGGTCTCTGGATATTAGTTTACGATGGTCTGTCTCGAAAGACACATTTTACGAATTTGTCGTTTCATTTTAATATGCAGATATCAAAATCAGTGTATAGTGCGCCTTTGATTCAAAACACAAAATTTTCTACTTAACACGTTGACGACGACTTGACCCACCGGTGGGTCATGCGTGTCAGACCCGTGGGTTTAGAGTTAGACTATATGTATAGCTAACATAACCTTAACATTCTTAAATTTGTCTCATATAATCTTGTAAATATAATAAAACTATGCAATTTTTGTTCCAATGTTTGTAATTTTCATTAGAATTATCTTATAATCCTTTGTGATCATTTTTATCAAACTTTTTCTATATATTTTTTAACGTACTTTTTTTCCCCAAACACGTTAGTTCTATAGATCCTAGTGAAACGATCACCACGACTAATATATCATCTTCAACTTATTAAAATTATTAAAAAAATGTATAAATCTTTATTCCTTGAAATAAATGACGAAATGTTTTTAATTTGCACGAGGATGCATAGGTCCTGTAATACCGATATGAAAAATATGTTTGTGGCGGAAGTGAGTTTTCATGCAAAAGATGAAAGAGCGTGTATTAATTAAAATGTATAACATACAGAACAAAGAATTTCATGGAGACTACAGGGAAATGTTGGACATAAAGTAATAGTAAACTGTTGGCAATAAAGTAAAGAAAATTGTGCAGTTATAAAATAATAAAAACAATAGCTATTCTGCGTGACATCTCTTGAAACTTGAGACAACTTTATGGCAGGCGAAATAATTTGACTCTAAATGATAAATTTCTAAATAATCAATAATACCGTGCGACATTGTCGCAGAATAAATAACGAGTTAGAAATGTTACTGTCTCAAATTAATCAGTTTAAAAGCACCGACATGTTATAACTCGCAAAACATGATACGCAGTCTAATTCAGTAAAAAGTTTAGATAAAAATGTTAATGAAAAGGCAGTACGATTCATTAGACGAAAGATACGGTAGAAATCCGGGAACATATTTCGTTACCAACCTCTAACTCTAACGCGTGTATTAATATTACAAAGTAACAGTATAATCGCGTATTACACGCTCATGCATTTCGTTCAAAGAAAAGTTGTGTAACGTGGAGAGAAGTTTTTCACGGGTAGCCGAAAAAGAGCGAGGAAAAGGAGCGGTTTCGACTGAAAATTTTTTTCCAGCGGGAGAAAAAACTAAACGGCAGAAAGAAATTTCTCTGACGTCTTAGGTTTACGAGCTGAACCAACTAAAAGAAAACTGGTTAAGCCGCAAAGCTGTTGATCAAAGGCGTTTAAAGTTGAATGAATTACGCAGGAACATGTGAACGATCCGTACCCAAACGGAATGAAGTCTTGTAATTAATTAAATTTCTCTACGAAGGAACAATTTTTCTCGGCGTTCGGGGTAAGCGTATCAAATTCGCTGAATACATTCTATCGTGTCAGAATTTTGTAACTTATAGGAGAATTTGTTTAAATTATCCAACCTGATTTTCATGATTTTCAATTTGAGTCTGTTTGAGACGAACAAAGTACACCATCCAAAATTTCGCCCGCAAACATTTAAAAAATAAAACTGTTTCCAACTTTAATTTTTATTAAAATTTACTTTTAAATCCAATTATATTTAATATATTAAAAAATTAATATAAAAATTATAAACTTTAAGTAACCCATATATTTTCTTAAATATATTACATTTTGATCTGAATTCCTATCATCTTATAAATAACATAACATTGAAAAAATTAAACACTAATAATTTTTACAAACGACAATAGATAAACATCAATTCAAATCTCTCCAATCGTAGATTATCGATTAATTATAGGTTCCTCTAATAAGGATATTAAGCCACCAAATTATTTATTTTTAATGTTTTGCATTTAATTGTTAACTTCAATTCTTTACTATTATAATAGGGTATCTAATCCTAGTCTTTAATTTAACTTATTAAAATTATAAAAAAACCTATATTTTAAGTTCAACATATTACTTCATATTCCACTATTTTAACATTTAAAAAAAGAATTCAATTATTGTTGGTATCATACAAACGAGATAATGTTTTTAGTATTCTTTTAACAGACTCTTACTAGTTTCACGCACATAACCAATGATTACAGCACATTTCATATTTTCGTCTCAAATGAAACGTCACTAGCCAAGCTGGCATATAACAATTAAGAATAAATATTACATCTCAGAATGTGATATCACCGCACCATTCCAACGAGCTCTTCCGTAAAGGCTGAACAGCCTATATTGAGATTTCCGGATTGTTAAGCAATACCTTTCGAGGCTCGATTAAACATGGCCATCCCAGGAACCTTCGAAATAATGAAGAATCTCAGACGTAATCTTGTTACGTCTCACGTCGTTGGATAAATATGTATAAATCCAGCTTAGGCACAAAGAAGCGGAGAAGAGGGGCAAGAAGTCGGAACAGAAAAGAGGAAAAGGGTGGAACCAAAAAGAAATGAAATAGCCACAAAGGAAAGTCTGCAGTAAAGAGCGAGCGAAAGACGCGACACCGAGAGAATATTCGGAAAACCACTAGGATGATTATCGCGAACGATTCTTCAGGCTTAATTCTTCGCCGCGGTTCGCTATAATCCTTTCAGTCCTAAAAACTTCCTCGTGACGCCGCTCCTCGGCCCTTTCTGTCTCTCCAGCTCTTGTCCTATGGAAACAAGGCAACGACGCCGCGCATGAAAAAGGAGCCTTCTAATGGAGAATCTCTCCCTTAACGTTGCATCCTTTCTTGTCCCCTATTCATCTTCGGACTCCCTCGACTACCGTGTCTTCGTGACTTAACCGTTCGTCACTCGTTTGTTTTGAAGGTTCTGCACGCGTTGACATTCATGAGGATTCTTTTCTGACGGGGGGGGATCGCGAGCTTCGCAATGCACAGTTAGTCGTCTGGAAAACGACCTTTTGTGGTCGAAATTAAAACCACTTTCGCGGCGCTTTTGTTTTCAACGAAACGTTTCCGAGCCCTCGTAGGAAACGCTTTAATTGTAAGTGTCAAAAAAATTGGATGTCGTAAATATTATACCTTATGTCGGGCCTGGGTGAGTCATTTCGACTGTGAGCTACAAATTCTCACCAGCAATCCCTCTCTTTCCTCACTACTTGCACTCCGTAAACGCTATTATTACTTCATGCACATTGCTACGCGATCACAGGCAGCCCCCTGTGGGGCACAGAAAAAGCAATGTTCCGTCAATGCCAATGTCTGAAAATACGATCTTGGATGGAGGCAAAGATGAACAAATTTCAACCCTTTGCAGTCGCAGCTATTTTAACTGGAAATCCAAAATATTTGTTCAGACTTATGGTACAGCGTTTCCATTTTATATAACCTGGAGCATTTTATACATTATAAAATTGAATTTTATAATTTATGTAATAGATGATAGCTTTTAACAATTTTTTAAATATTAGTAAATTTGATAAAGATTATTTTGAAACGGGGCTTGATAATTTTTAAAGACGTCATAGAGTCGCCATTCGATCGCAAAAGGTTAAAGTCGATTTTCTCGAAAACGGAGTCCGGGATAAAAAATGTTATACCAAATTTTGTTTCTTATTTTTTCATGTAGAATCAACCCCGTCTCGGTTGTATTACGAATTCCGGCCAACCTGTATACGATAAAGTACAACACTATAGCTTTCTATTGAATTCAATAGCGTTCACAAATTTAAATTAATGGTATATTAAATACGTTTACAAACATTAGCGCTCATACGATGATGAATTTTAACTTGAGTTATTAGTCATTGTTATTAATTTACTTAGTTTGTTGTGTTCGAAAATCTAAGGATAAATACTTAACTGTCAAACACAGAGTTGTGTAGTTTGGTACTAAAACTACGGTGCTTTAAAATTAACTGACACGTGTTGCTTGATTATAACGAAAAGACTGTATTTAATTAGACTTTTCGTTACTTTTACTATAATGTTTGCCTAAATTAAGGAAGCTATTTAACAATTTTCTGTAAAAGAATCTTCACAATTTCAGAATCTTGAAATTAACCACTTAGCTACGTCAATTTAATTTGCAGATTTTTGTTATGCGTTTCATTTTATAAACTTATTTTACACATTTCATATATTGTAGCACAATACTCGGACCATAGTTCTATAACAAATCAAATAATTCGGCGACAAAAGTAAAACCAATTACGAGAATGAAGATCGCGGGAATGAGTGCACTTATATCGGCGGAAAATATCCACCGAGTCAGCCTTAAAAATTGTGCTCGCCACGTCCGAATACGTAATTGTAAATATGCAAATTTCGTTTCATATGCCCTACACATTTTTCCTGTTCAGACGTTGAACGGCAGAAATGCTGCAGAATTCGCGTGCTGTTAATTTACATTCGTAAACCGCTCAGCCCTTTCTATAACCGTCTACGTAACACGGCAGCTGAATTCAATGTAATTGGGATCACATTTGTCTGAAACTATTTCAGGTTACAGGACGCGGCCGTTTCTGAATGAGAAGGAAGCGCAATCGAAAAATGAAATATGCCATAAAAGATGATTAAACATAAACCGGCGCATATGCCGCCAGTTCTCTAACGAGGAAATTTATAACGAGCAGCGCTTAAATCGATTTTATATAAACAGAAGAAGCGCGCGCAGAAACAAAGCATCCGCCCCCCGCTCGCAAGTGGAGTCAGAGTTTGTTGTTTCGACGCGGCAAAAAATAACGAGGCAACCTTACGGGAAAACGATAGCCCCAATATTCAACGTTTGTTCGCACCCGCCGTTTTTTCCTTCTTGGAGGAAGCTGTATTCACTGTATAAAAATGCGACTATTTCTTTCGTTGCCACTACTTATTAACCAGTTAACTGTGATTGACGAATATGCTCGTCATGGAGAAGTGGCAAAATTTTGTGTATTGACGAGTATACTCGTCATGCGTATAAATCATTTTAATTAGAACTCGAAAATATTTTTTCAGATTTGTACTGTTTCCATTTTATATAATCTGGAGCATTTTATACATTTTATACATTGAATTCTGTAGCTCATGCAACAGTTAGCAGCTTTTAACCCTTTGCACTCGAGTGGTGACTCTAAGGCACCACTAAAATTATTCCATTTAATTCCAAAATAATTTTTTCAACGATAAGGTTTAGATTTAAAAAATTGTCAAGTAGCAAAACTGTTGGTAGGAGTCACAAGAATAAATTTTGTATGCATAAAAATTTATTTTGTTAAATAGAATGGAAATACCACGAACCAGAAGAAATATTTCAAATTTGCAGTTAAAATGGCTCCGAGTGCAAAGGGTTAACAATTTTCTAAATATAAGTAAATTTGATAAAAATTATTTTATAACGTGGCATGATGATTTTTAATGGCGCTCGACCGTAAACAGTTAAACCATAAAATCGGTTGAGTCTTATTTACCTTCCGAATTTCATCTTTTCATTGATGCCAAATGAACACAGTACTCTCGATACGAAAGAAGTGAACCAGACTAAAAACAAACAGTCGTCTGTTTTCCCAATATTGCTCTCGAAAATCTGTATAATAAGAGATGTGTATCATTCTTGTTATGTGTTGAATGAACTATCATTTGACATAAAAGTCAAGAGTCCTAAAAATAAATGTTCCTTATTAATTATTTAATATAATTAGATCTGTCCTTTTATCTGGTATAAATGCTAATGAGTATGTCGCTATGAACCAGACTTTGAGCTGAATTTATTTAATATTTGAACAAATAATGCTGAAATCAAGTAACAGCTTATTTAATATAATATTTCAAACAATTTCATTTCCCAGGTGATCGCAGGTGTAAAACATTGTCATTAGGGATTACAATACCGGACCAAAAGTTCAATAACGGTATTCGGTATTTTTAGATTTTAATACCGGTTTTAATACCGGTATTAGGAATTTTAGAAAAAGAAAGAAAACCCAGGTATTTCTTTGTTTTATTTTCCAGCTTTATTAGAAAGAGTGAATATCACAAGAAATTATTTGCAACTTATAAATTATATCAGTATATAAAGAATCACAAAAAAGTAAAGGATCATCTTATTTCTTTAAATCGCATAAAGTATAAATTTCACTATTCAGTCGGCGTTACTATTACAAATTTTTTAAATGTGATCTTAAAAAACATAATGCATCAATTGTATTGTCATTAAGCCTGGAACGTAGTTTTAAGACTAAATTTTTCACCATTTTCTTTTAATTGTATCAACTCGTGCTTCAAAGAATTGCGAATACCGTTACTGTAGTTCATAACCGTTTCTCTTAAAGTGTTGATCGAAGTTGGTAGATTTTTAAAACTTCCGGTGGATAGTGATTTTCTTAATTCATGTCATTTTACTTATAATTTCATCTAAATTATCTGTTTTTTCAAAATAATCTAAAATCCCTGATAGCTTTGGTTTAGAATCTGTGCTTGTGTTTGCATCTTCATCACAATTAGACATTTTCCTCTTTAATAAATTTGTATCATGTTTCGTCTTTAAATGTGTATGAAGTCCGCTTGTACTTCCTCCATTCACCTTAATAACTCTTGAACATTTTTTACATAGTGCCACCGTATTCTTTTCATCATATAAATAATGAATCCATACCGAAGTATTATCAACGGATTATTTATGTTCTTTAAAGTTATTCTTATTCATTATAAAGGGTTATAAATTATGAGTATGTAATAAATCTGAAAAATATTTTGAACCCAAAGTATGATATGCAAATACAATGTGGATAACAAACTTACCAATTTGAAAAATATCGAAAATTTTCGAATATTCCTTGTTTTCTTCACAACCAGAACCTTGTATTCACAGATACGAATATCAGACAACTAATCCAGCGCACGTGCCCGATCGTCCGATTATCTCTTGAAAAACATCTGAGACGCGTCCAGAAGCGTCCATGCGCTTCTCGCTGCCTCATCAGTAACGCGGGGATATTTAATACAATTTCAACAGAGACAATTTAAAAATTTTTTAATAAATACCGAAAAACCGGTATTTAAACCTGTGAATACCGGTATTACGAAATTGTGAAATGGTTACCGGTATTCGGTATACCGGTATTGCAATCCCTAATTGTCACTTCGAATGTTCTCCGGTCTATCGCAAAATCGTTTGATTTCGTCATCAACACAAGTACTCACATTTGAAGTTCGCAAAGAGCGAAACTTATCGCGATTCAGCTAAATAATCGAACTAGGATTTTGAATGTTCCGATTCCGAGATCGACGTGCGGTTTAATAACGTCAAATCGTTACTATCGGAATCGAAACGGCACGGCGGGGATCGGGCGCTAGTAATCCGAAGAAATTCTCGGGAAAAGTTTTAATTAACCGACCGTTCGATCCACTTTTGTCGGTACATCTGAATTTTCCAGCTCGCGGACCAAGGCGAAGATAACTTCAAGATTCATAAATATAGACGATGCTCGATCGTATTATTGCTTCGCCGGGAACGTAGCTGGAATTCGTGAAAAGATCAACGTTGCTCGGGCGTTCCGAGCAAATATTTTCTAATCCACTACAAATACGCAATATTGCGATTTTAAAGAAAAATGCAGAAAAAATGCGACAGAATATAAATAGATATTATTGAACGTAGAAATTAAAAGATGGAAGAATATATGATCACGTGACGCGATATCAATGGGTCTCTGCCTTCAGTTCCACCTGAGGCAACCTATACGTAACATGATTTATCATAATTATTATTATAAACTTAGTCTTGCACTGTAACCAAGTGATTGTTTTCTTTGTAATCAATTGAAGTAAATACGACCAATAAATAAAGTTATTTAAAACAAAATCTTTAGCATTTACGATGATGCGATTTTTAATGATGAATTTAATTGGAGTTTAGAATGTACGAAAAAGAATGAAAAAGGTCTACTTGATTTTAATGATAGATGTACCGACAGATAGGTAATTTGAGGAGACGAATGTGTTTATAATTAATAATCAATATAAATCCATGCATTCACCGCGTATATAAATTTTATAGAAAATACACGATGCAGAGTCTGATAGCAACTTAGGTATTAAACGCTTTAACTAGCAAGATGGATTAATCAAATTTAAGTGCCTTTATATTTCATAATTAAAATTCAAAAAAATGATTATACTATACAATGTGGTGATAAATATATTGATAACTTTTCGATAATAGATATCTAGAACTTTATGCATAATAAAAATTATTCGTGTTAATTATCAGAGATATATGTTTTGCTTCTTTTGTAATTGTAATCAGTTGATCATAATTAACAATACCCTCAAATTTGTCCAGCGTTTTCACAGTTTTACACTATATTTCGTGCATGAAATCCACTGTCTGATAATCAAAATTGAAGAATTAAACGCGGAAGAGAATATTTAAAGAAATTATTTTTAATAAAATGCTATCGCGCTGGGAATAAAAATAAGCAAGAACTTATGAAATGATCAAACACAATTTTCCCCATAAAACGCTTCTTCTATGGCGCGACGGATAAGATGTTTGTACCTCCTCTGGGAAGATGTAACTATGCCCTCCACCCCCACCCCCTTCCGCGCAGCCGTTTCTATACTTAGGGGCTTGAAAAGCACAAACCTCATATCGTGCGTCGGCAAATATTCATAACTTAAATATCGTTCCTCGTAGGAGGCCCACGATGAGAATTCGAGATATATAACACCGGCGTGGTATTACGTTCCACGCGGAAAATCCTCCCCCTCTTGACATCTGTCAAAGACTATCTTTCGCTCTAACTCTTTCGAGCTTTCTCTAAGCCCTCATTTCCTGCTCTCCCGTTTTTAGACTTTCTCTCTGGACTCTTCTCTCGGAGTATTTTTAATCTTTGCGCTCGCCGTTCCTCGCGTGCAATGTTATTGCCTTCTGTTTTCAATCCGTTCTGTTCCTCTCGAAGATGTTTACTGTTGCTTTAAACAGGTTTCATTGTATCGTATACTTGTGTGTGTTGTTTTGCCAGAAAATTTTCTTTTTCTGTCCAAGTGCAGGCTTCCCCGGAGAAGTTGGACGTCAGACATTTTTAAACCTACATTAGCACTTTACCGTGATAAAATCGCATATTAAAAGTGTATTTATTAGAATTATAAATTGATTATGGGAATAATTGATTATTTCACACTATGAAAACTTTAAATAGAACTTTTATTAATTAAAGAAAGATATAAACTACGCCCTTTCTATTTGAGATATTTCAGGTAACTAACACAAATCAATTCAATGAAAACAGCAACGATCAGAAGAGACAAAATAAACCATCGCATACCTTCACAACTCAAACATATCCGGTGGTAAATAAATAAACCATCCATTTGATTGATTTTTGCATGCAACTTGTTTTTTGAAATTCAACAGTATTTTTTGATGGATTTTGGAACTGAGTGATGACACAAATGTTATGATTCCTGTAATGGAATCGGTAACTGTGGGAACTCTTTTATTTTATAAATTCTTGAATAAAAGGGTTTAATTTGTCTCATTTGGTAAATACGAGGATATTTATAACCAAAACCAAACCAAAGACACAGAAACTGGTCACTCAACAATAACCGACTGCACTACTATCTCTAACCGTCGACAAATCGTGAATTTGTTGAAAATCGAAGATTCAATGTAGTGAGACTTCCCGTGGCTCCGGGCGAATTTCATATTTTACAGTGCAGCGGTAAATGTCGAAACAGTTGTGGACGACAGTGTATGCCTTCTCCATTACATCAGTTCCCAGCGCGCGGAGGTCAGAATCGCTTGAAATTCAACACGCGTACTGGCACATTGTTCGCGCGAGTACATCTCCGTCGAAACAACGTCAGCATTTTATCCGTGAGGTTGGTACAGAGGTGGGTAGAGAGACTCGAGACTCGTCGTCCGTCGAGTATATCAGAGGTGTTTTCGCACGAACGAGAGAGCCACCTCGTGGAATGACTTCGCCCGGTGACTCCACGGGATTGTCGGGGAGGAAAATGGTGCGGCCCGAGTTCCTCGAGATCCGGACGGCCGCTCGGAATTACCGGGATAAGTGCTCGCGTTGGAATCAACATCGAAATATTTCTTTGGACAACAAACTGCGAGCTGGGACCGAGCTACCTCTCTGATCTCGCGACGCGACGGAAGCGACGGCAGATTATTCCGCCGAATCTTTCGCCGACGCCTGCTCTGTTTTTCATTCGCAACTTTTTTATCCCGCCATTGAAGTAGCTGGTGTCGAATAGCTAAATATTCCGTAGTACCGTCGTGTTCGTTTGCACCCCGGAACTGGCGAGGCCAATTTATATGGAAAAAACGACCAGCTAGTATCGATGTTCTCGTCTACAGTACCTTCAAGAAGCTGGAATTCCTTTGCATGTTGCTTTTTGTTCTAATGGCTGGATCACATCGTGGCGCGTAACTTTAGCACCATCTAAATGTTTCACTGAATTAAACTTCTCTAATGATATAGACTAAACAATATTAGCGTCCCTATTCCTATGAAATGTATAAATAGATGAAGTACAAGTTATGGAGATAGTAGAAGAATTTGAGAAATTGTTGCGTTGCTTTTCACTTTCTAAAGTGATTAAAAAGAACGTTCACTTTAATTTCATTTCCGTTTCTTATAGATGACGAGGACAAATTTTATTTTGCATAATAATCTGCAAATGGTTAATAAAGTTTTAAACGCAAAAATTGAAATGGATTGATTCCTATACTTTTTTAACTCATGATGACGATTTTTAGTAGCTGTAGCTTGAGAAATGATAGAGACTGTGGATTTGGATCTATGTAGTTATGACAGCAAACACTGTAAGAGAAAGCATGCATTGCGTTCATTTGAATATTTCATTGGACAGTTCATTGGTCCATATTCTTTGTTAATAATTCGATGCCACGGGAAAAACTTTTATAAAGAAAAAAGTTGCATGAAATGATCTCAGGTACCAATTTCTCAGTTGTTTGACATTTTTGGAACACCCTGAACAACGATATCAATTATCGTGACAATGAAAGCCAACAGAGCTAACAGAGAAACAGAGTTAGCGAGGTAAGAGCGAAGTGTCCTAAATTTTGACATGGTCAAAAACAAGATGCACGACTAAACATTTCAGGGGAATATTTCAGGTTAGGGTAGCGCTGTTTACATATTATACTTGCGCGATCTCCTCCCATGTTGTTTAGTGACACTTAGAGTTCTGCGCGTGGTAGACACGTACAAGGATAACGCGGTTATTGTCAATTTCCCAAATAGCCTCGAGCAAATAACAGTAGCTTGAATCGGGAGTACAAGTGAGACGGGTTTTCAAAAGTGGATGGACCACTTACAGTTTATCCAAAATGGAATTACATTCCTGATCGCAGCGAGCATTCGACGTTATCTTTATCACAGCGGGACGTTACTCGAAATTAGAATGTCCGTCGAGGTTTCCCCGTTGATATTTCCGCGATGGCCCTAGGCGGTGGATGGACGTCAACGAGTAATCAAAATTTTCGCAGACAATCCAAGTTCCGGGGAATTACTGGAACCACGACGAGGCGCGTGCTGGAAAGAGCAAAAACTGGGTATGCACGAAGTATTGAGAAACTTCCGGCGAACTTTCCCTAGAACGAACTAAGTTTCAAGACCCTGAAACGAGTTTACTTCCTGGGATCAGCCTGGATTAGGTACTCCGTCGCGACTTATGGCTGCGGTGAGCCAGCCTTACTGGTGTGCAAACGGTTTTTTAAATTATTGTATCCGAGTTGCGTGGTTCGCCATTGACCTACTAGCAGTTTCGTTTGTTTATTAATATATTGAGTCATTAAGATGAATGGCGGTCTTCAATTCATACATTAATTGACGATTTTAACTGAATTTTATGCGTTTGTGATAACACTGAGTAGGCGAAGTTCAAGATGTTGCTTGTCAGTATGTCACGACAAAATGATGGATCCGGAGACTTAGATGATACTTAGAAGTTAATAAATTTTTAACACCAGCTCAACATGGATTCCAACAACATTGCTCTACTACTGACGTCCTCACGAACATAGAGTCAGATGTATGTGACGCATTTCAAAAAAACGAATTTCTCCTGGCAATCTGCTTAGATATCGAAAAAGCATACGATATGATTTGGAGACCCAAGATCATTAACACACTTGTTAAATTTAATATCAACGACTCTACGCTATCTTTTATAGTAAATTTCTTAACCGACAGAACCATCCAAGTAAGAGTTAATGGTGCACTTTCTGACCGAAGAAAAATAGAAAATGGAATTCCCCAAGGATCAGTGCTCAGCGTATCACTATTTCTAATAGGAATCAATGACATAGTGGACGGTATAACAAGGTCAGTCAAAAAACATCTTTTTGAAGACTCTCCAACTATAACTTGCAGTGGGAAAAATCCAAATAGGAAAGTTACAATAGGAAATTTAATACAGACAAGCTTAAATAACTTGCATGAAAGGTCAAATAAGTCTCGACTCAAATTTTCGGCTCTAAAGGCTCAAGAAATTATATTTAGCATGAAAACAAGCCAACCATATATCCCAAAAATCCTTATGAATGGTATAGAAATTAAAGTGGACACCATTAGAATACTCGGACTGCTCTTTGATAGGAAACTAACCTGGACCATCCATATCTAATACTTGAAGGAATCATGCCTGAGAAGATTAAATGTAATAAAATTTCTAGCCAATAACGATTGGGGGTCAAATCAAAAGATGCTCCATAAAACCCATCGTGCTCTAATTTTATCCATAATAGATTATGGAGCAATTATTTATAATTCAGCTAAACTCAGGGTATTACAACTCCTTGAACCCATACACAACGCTGCATTCAGATTAGCAATAGAATTATACTGTACTTGCCCAATGAGCGGTATTTTATTTGAAGCTAAAGAGATGCCGCTTGACCACAGAAGGGGATTATTGTGCGTCTCATATGCTTTGAAAATATCCTCTACACCTAACAACCTCATCTTCAATTACATCTTCAAAAACAAGTTCAATAACCTATATTCCAAAAAAAAAACTTATCTACCGGTCCCTCCTTATATTAAAATCAATGAACTCCTATCCTCCTCTGCATTAGAAAATATCCCAACCATGGAACGCAAACAGGAAACAATGGCCTCTTGGACCATCTTAACACCCCAAATTGATATAGATTTAGCCGACTCTGCCAAGGATACAAGAAATAGTCAAGAACACATCATCAAACTTTTAGAACCCAATAACAATAAATATCTCTACCATAATAAACTGTACACGGACGCCTCAAAATCAGATCATAGAGTAGGTTATGCTATCATCATGGGAAAAGAGACATTTAAGCATCGTCTTCCTAACTAAGCGTCTATTTTTTCTGCTGAAGATTATTTACTCCGATTCTATGAGCGTCATCCAAGCATTACTTAACCCCCTTGAAAAAGAAAAAAGTGAACTAATTAAAAATATCCTAATGCTATAGACTGATCTCACCAAGCTAAACAAAAATATAACTATAGCATGGGTACCCTCCCACCAAGGAATAAGTGGGAACGAAAAAACAGACTCCAGTTCTAAGGAAACAACAACTCTCCCTCTAAACGAAGTGAACCCCCTATCCCCCATCTGGAGCTCATCAACCACTTCAAGAATATCGTTAGAATGCAATGGAATCAGACCTGGATCACCTCTAAAAGAACAAAAATCCACAATGTGGTTAAAGACTTCTTGCAAGAAATTGCTATCAATGATCTGAACAGGAAGAAGAGGATAATAATGTCTCGCCTGCAGACCGGTCACACCAGAATTACACATAAACATTTATTGAAAAAAAAACGGAACCAGCAATCTGCAACACCCGTCGTACTCAAATCACTGTTCACCACTTCCTATTGATTGCAGAAGATTTGAAGCCTATAGAAGGAAGTAAAAAATGAACCCCCACACGGCACTGACTTCGGAAAAGAACATCAAAAATGCCTTGGAATATCTATTTGATTCCAATCTCGTCACCAAAATCTAATTCATTAATGAATCCCGTCGCTAATGACCCTGATGTCGATGCAACGTTAAAACCTTAGTAAAAAAAAAAAATTAAACTGTAACGAGGCGAAAGGAGAAGAAGACAAAGGACTACCATCATTGAGGCTATTTCTGGACCGATCGATAATTCCGTTGGACCACGATCGAACTTTCTAGAAGCATCGAGACGCGACAGACTCCCTAGTTACCAAATTGTTATTAACGGTTCATGGCTAGCAACGAGGTAGTATATATAGAGGTATCTTGGTCAGATTCGGGGCTACACCTGTGAGAGAGGACGAGGTAAGCCACGGCCGCACACGCGGTAGTCAGGGAGAGGACGGCTATGAAGGCCGGCCGCCCGCTGTAGGGAACTGCATAGGTTCTTCGGTGACCATGACGGTTGGAGAGGACGGCCATGAAGGCCGGCCGCCCGCTGTAGGGAACTGTATAGGTTCTTCGGTGACCATGACGGTTGGAGAGGACGGCCAGAAAGGCAGGCCGCCAACCGGAGATAGGGATACGACAGCCATGCAGCATAGCTTAGAACTATTGGGAGAGGACGGCCATGAAGGCCGGTCGCCTGATAGTAGTAGTTGATCCATTTGATCAAAGTTGCTTTCGTTGCTCGTCATAGAAGTTAGCAAGGAAATTGATCAAAGAATGAACCTGTAACAGCCTGTAACCTGCTAATCAGAATATATCTCTTCAGTAATCCTTGTATCCTGTATCAAGAATTCATTCCAACTACCCTTCCACCATCATCCCGCTACAAAAAAAATATTTAAAAAATTTCTATATTTCTCGCCTGGAATATGCAGATAAACTGTTAACACAGTTGAGCACACAAAAGAACAAAGTAACGTTGCTCGTCAGTTCATCATTTTAAAGAGTGTTATATGAAAAAGAGATGAATTTATTGTACATCGAAGTGCAATGTTTCACTCAAGCAGTGCCTCTTCTCTTTTTTCAATTGTTACCAGAAATATATAAAGAGGAGGAGCAGAAAGAGCATTCCAGCCTTCATAACTGACAAAAGCAATAAGCCAAAATAAGAATTACAAAAATTTCCTATTAAAAAGAGTGCCGACCATCCCCGAGTTTTCCACTGTGTTTTATTGGCCTGGCTCATCCTCGCATTCTGCGAGTCACTTTCTATACTTTTCGTTGCTTGTGTCGACGTAATCGAAGTGAACTGTCTTCAATAAAATCAGTCAACAGGACTGCAGACTTTATGTGTGTATATATGAGGAGACTGATTGGACGAAATGAGAAATAGTGGAAATTTTAAAATAAATTAAGAAACGCTATTGCAGTATTCTCTACTTAATATCTTTCTATTAAAGATTTCTATTGAAATTAATCGTTACAAACTAACTTTTGCCTTGGTATTAGAAGTACAATACCATGTAAAAATTCACGTGGTGATCATAGTAATTTTTCATCACTTACATAAAGTGAAAAAATATTACTCATAACAATCCTAATTATTCATTAAGTATTGGAATTATCTTTCATCACGTTCTTAAGAAATGTATCGTATCATGTACTGAATTGCCTATATGTTATATTTTCTATGTGACAAGAAAATACGTGATTCGGGAAATGTTAGAACTTTTTTATTTTACTCTGAATTGTAATAAGAAGACAATTAAATGCTGAATTAATAATTGCGAAATAGTCTGCACAATATGCACTTATTCATGATTTTATTATGAATAGTTAAGTAATCTAGTAACTAATCATAAATATAGTTAAGTAATCTAGCAACTAATCTTAAACATAGTTAAGTAATTGATGATAGTCAATAATAGCCGTGCGGCTTATGCCGCTTGCCAATGCACACGGATTAATAATCACTTTTGTTCACGAACAGGTTTAACATTTTCTCAAAAAAGAGAACAAGTATACGTTCACGAAAGTAAAGGAATTAATTACAGGTATAAAATAAACTTGGTACTCGTTGGGAACCACCAAAAGACCGTGGCCACTGTCACAGAAAATTCGCAGAAGAGAAGTAATATGCCGAGTAAACCGCCGAATGAGCTGGAAACGATAATGGACTCGACAGTCGCAACGATTAAAGCAGCAATTAAAGTAAGACGAAAGACGTATCATCGCCGCTTCTTGAGCGCACGCTGCTGCTGCGAAATCACCGTGTGCCAGATCCGGCGGTGAAGTAGCGAAATTCGTAATTGCGCTTCAACCGCAGCAAACGTATTTACGTTACAAAAATTCGCCGGTAACCACGAAACATGCTGGGAGCAAGGGTGGAAAGCGAGCGAATATTACAAACTGTCATGAACCGGGCGCAAAACTTGCCATGGCTGTTGATAAAGTGGACGAAGTTATTCATCGTCCCTGGGACGAGATTATTTCTCAGGATCAGTCGGCTGCCTTGAGTTGCCGACGTACAATTCGTTGCCGGGGCTTGCGGTTATGCTAGAACCACGGTGTGTACTAAAACAGGAAGGCCATGAGGCAACGGGATCTGCAGAGGGAAGAGGGAAAGGGAAAAGGGAAAAGGGAAAAGGGGGGGAAGCGAGAGCGTCCTTTTCCGGATCTATTAGCAGATTTTAATTACGTCGTCGTACCATCGGAATTGTCGAACAACTTCCCACGCTCGCCGCTCGGCACCATCCGCTTCGATACTTTTATCCGATATCGACAGATATTAAAGTATATATTCTTCTTTGCTTAAATCGTCCCGGCTACCTTCGCGTTGCCGGCGAGATATCCTCTCGGCTATAAGTCCGATCCTTCCACTCGGCAGGCTAATGGAAACTTCATCCCGGACGAACGGTGTAGAAGGAAGTTGAGTTTCGGGAACAGGGTTCAGCCGTCATTCGGTCTCAATTAAAATTTAGCCGGCGGACCTGGCTAGACCGACTGCTGTCGGTAACGAGGACTATTATATCTTTAATATTACTTTCAGCGTAGATCGTATCTGACGGTCGAGGGCGGGGATTCCAACGCGTAGCGCAGTCAAAAAACTCATTGGGACAATTGCGGGCGAAACGATGAATTTGATTGCTTTGAATTGCGATTACGGAAAGACCGTTACATTTGCAACAAGTTTCATGCCAAAATGTTAGCTAGTTATTTTACACTATACCTATCGAGCTCGTCAAAATGACCTCTCCCACTTTTTTATCTTAAAGTTGTTGAAATTATAAAGGTTTCGTCGCATCGAATCGATGCCTTAATGGGAGCATAAATTCCGATAAAAATGATGAAATGTTGCAATTTTGTCGTCGTAGCGAAGCAACGCGTGCGAAATCGCTGGGAATTGTTAATCTTCGATCTCCTGCAACTTCGCGAAGGAAAATCTTGCAAGGCATTTTGCTTGTGCTCGCTTTAAAGAACGAAGTCTTCGTATTCGTTTCTTTGTACTTGGCTGTTTTCAACGAAATCTCTTGGTCGAAAGTAGAACGTGAAGCTAAATGCGCTTTTTTCCTATAATGGTACTATCGGCAAATGTTTCGTTTCCGGTATAATGAATCAGCGACAAGAAATTCTAGACCAACTATTAAGCGGTAATCACGAAGGGAAAAGCATCTTTTTGGAAGGTCACATTGATACCAATTACCCCATGGAATGTTTTAAACTCTGTATGACTGTTTGAACTTATGCAACTTTAAAAGGAAACGCTAGCTGTGTTTTACATTTTCTTTATTAATAAGAATTATTAATTATTTTTGCCAACATTTTTAACTCTTTGCACTCGAGCGGCGACTCTGCGGCGCCATGAAAATTCTTGTAACACGTTCTAAAATTATTTTTATAGTTATTGCCAAAGCTTAGATTTAAAAAATTATTGAAACTATTATATATGTTATATGAGTCACGTGGCTCGATTTCATACACGTAGAATGAATTTTGTTATATAAACTGGAAATACTAAGAGCAAGGAAAATTATTTTAGGATTTGTAGTTGAAGTAACTTCGAGTGCAAAGGGTTAAACTTTGACGTCTCTCATGATCTCTAAATGTTGTTGTATCAAATTGTTGCGTATTATAGCTGCTACACATAATGTTTTTTAGCTAGAAAATATGGTAATAATCCGTAAAGGAAGGTACATTGAAAACAGATTTAATGAAAAGTCTCATGAACTGTGTAGCGACTATTGTCCGACCAACCAAAGAAGTCGTGGCGTGTTTACATTCCCACTTTTGCTGCAGTCCGCTGTCTCCTCCTGTGATCGCAGCCAGTGATTGATATTGGCCGTCGTTGTCCTTTGTCATCGTCTTCGACCAATAGAAACTGACCTATTTTTCTTCTATTCGCCGAAGACGGGAACAAAGGTCAACGACAGCAATATCGATCATTGCCAGCGATCATAGGAGAGACACTGGACTGCGGCAGAAGTGGGAATGTAAACACGTCGCGACTTCTTTCACCGGACGGATGATACATCATAATTCTTTTGTGAGGAACGTAGAAAAGCACATACATTTTGGAACGAGTAATTACATTTACAACAATTATACACATTATTAAATTACAAATAGATAATAGAATAATTTATGGCGTATCATGAATACTTATTGCTCGAATAAATATTCTTCTAAAAAGAATTCAATCAGATTATTATTTTAGACATTATTCGGAATAATTCGAATAATTACCAACTCCGATGCCTGCTGTAACGAGATCTTACAACTATAACAAAGTACGAGAAGCGATTCTTGATTGACTCGTGTTAATACTTCAGGATTGCGAGGATCGAATGAATTCAAGGGAAAAGAGTCAGTCAAGGAAGAAAAAGCGGTCGGACAAGGCTGTTGAACGTTCATTGGTGAGATGAAAAAACATGTTGTTGGTCATCCCTTTCGCGGAGCGTCGACGCAAGGGAAAACGAGGTTTAGATACGATTTACGGCGATCGATCGAATCAGCCGCGGAGCTTGCAAGCCTGTGGCCGAAGCTCGCGTTCTCCTAACCTCAGACGATTCAGCCGGCCGATTGTCTTTCGACTGAATGCTGCGGCGGTCCCCATCTTCTGGTCGGCCGGATGTATGAACCAAGGATCATTTCGCTATTCGATTTCAACTCTTTGTTCGACTCGGAACAGTTAGACGGCCGACGACCACGGCGGCGACGTCGTCGAGCGACACGCCCGGTGTCTACGACGATCGAGAACCGGTGGACAATGGCACGGCTGACGCGAGCGTCTCGACCATTGTGAACGTTAACGTTTCCAATATTATTATCGCCGCGAATCGATAAGGCGGCGTGGAGCTTCGCCAGTATTATGATATAAAACGCAGATTACACCGTAAAGCGGCGAAAGTTTCCCGAGTAATTGCCGTGTTTTAGTGCTAATACTATCCAACGATCTGCCAGTTTAAGAACTTGGATAATATTCCGGAGTCTATCAATATCTCTAATGACTAATTGGTAGACCACGGGGCTCGTGCATTTATGATTCCAAGGAATAGGAACAAACAAATAAAAATTTGAGGAGTTTGAAAATTCTCATTATCGTGATTCCTTTATACCTCTATGTAATATCTCAATAGTTAGAGTTTTCTATTAAGCGCAACGTGTCCTTCTATGAAACATTTCTTTTTTTTTTTAATAACTCCTCCATACTTTACAATTTTTCCCAAAGGGACATTCGGTAAATTGTAATAACAGGTTTGACTGAAATTAGCACGTAGATGCTTTCTCAGCAGAAAGGCATCTGTTTGGACATTAGTTGACGTTGGATAGTAAGTTTTTTGGATGCTTCCTGTGTAGTCTTCTAGGTAATGCAGTTGTTTAGCTAGTTCATTGGGATGATTTTCTATCCTACTTCTGTATCTGTCACTTAAACGTGCTATTTCTTCTGTTACTGTCTTCATTTTTAGGTCCTTGTGGATTTTGTCATTGCGTACATACCATGGTGCATTTGATACTGTTCTGAGTATGATGGATTGTAGCGCTTCTAATTTTGAGATGTGACTTTTTGCTGCCATGCCCCATAGTTCGATGCCATAAGTCCAAATAGGTTTAATAATTTCTTTATAGATTAAGAGTTTGTTATCTAAGCTTAACTTGGAGCCTTTGCTGGTAAGCCAATACATGTTTTTCCTGATGATTCGAATTTGTTCAAACAAAATGAAGTACGTCTGATATATTATACATGCAAGCACTATATTAACATTATAAAATTATGTTTAACACTCGAATAACGGAAATCAGACCCGTTTAATTAATTTATATTTTTACCTGTTTTATTGAGGTCTATGGAAAAATCAACGTGTCTACGAGTAGTAAGAATATCGTTATAAATGATCGTAAGCATAAGCAGTTACATGTTTGTGAAAAATGCCAGACTTTCGAATGTAAAATACCTTATTATAAAAAATGATGGACAGTACTATACACATGACCTCAAGAAACATTCATGTGAACCTACGAGCTACCAAAATTGTAAGGCTGGGAATCGTTAAAAAGCAAAAAGTGCGGTAAATGTCTAAGAAAGAAGCGCGACCGCTATTCGATCCTCGACGAGTACCTAATTCTTCATTCACCTTTTGCTCCATTTTCGCGAGCTTGTCCGGGTTTTTCCAAGTCAGGAAGACCTTAAATCCGAAACTAAAAGTCGTGCTTATGTAGGACGCATTTTCAATTAAAGCGGCACATTCATTAAGGGGAATTAGGCTACCCTTAGGAAGGCGAATTCCATTCGGTCTTTTCGTCACAAATTCGTGTCTACCACGATGCATCGCGTGATGATCGAGAAAGAGAAGGACAGACAAGAACAGAGACAGAAAGAAAAAGAGAAAGAGGAGGAAGGATGCCCGGCACAGAGCAACACCAGGGAAAGCTCTTATCGCGAAGGAAGAAGCTCTGTGAGGCCCCGTGGACTAAGACAAGGAGCTTCCACTGTCTTCGATGCTGAAAGCCTCGTCTTCGTGGCAAGTGTTTTACCAGTAGACTTTCAAGTTGCTAGTTGAACTTGCGAGCACCGAGCATAAGGATCAAGATGTTACGCTTCCGACTAGCCATTATCAGAACAAGGCCACAAGTATTTTCAGAGGACCTTGTTCACCGAAAATAAATTAAGTGGATCCCGGTAGATCTGGAGGAGCTCAACACTTTATTACTAGAGAAGAGGCTTTGATAGTAGCGAGACAATATGAATATAGTATAGAAGATAATCAATATATATGTATAGTTTGATAGAACCACCCTCGATTTCAACGACCCTCGAAATATACTAACAAGGTCAGAACTTCTTACACATACAATATACAGGGTGTTCGTCCATGAATATCCGAGCAAATATCTCGACAAGGCTTGAAGTTATAAAAAAGGTTAATAAGAGAGATTTACACAGTTTCAGAACATTTACAAGGTGTACCTAAATTATTTTTCTTTATTCGTAACCTTACAATGTTATGAATGTTAACTTAGCTTTTTTTAAATGCATGCATATAATATTTTTTGCATATCTAGTTAATAGAGGTTATTTGCAGTCAAAATGATATCGTGTTAAAATCTTCTATTATGCAAGATAATCAGAAGCTTATTAGAATTTTTAAATTTTACATAAACATTATCATATACGTCTACAAATCAGTGCATTTAACTTGTAGGTGATTTAACAAAGGTGATTCGCAAAATAATTAATATGAAATGCAAAAGATAAATATGATCTATGAAAGGATTAATTTGGACTACAGAAAGTGAATATGATTTTTGGAAGGATTAATTTGGATTGTAGAATCTATAGTGGAATATCAATCACCGTAGGTGAAAGGAAATGAAAGAAGGACAGGTAGAGAGGAAGAGAATGCAAGAAGACTGAACGTGGTACGAGAAACGACGACAGAGAACAGTCAGTTACTGCTAAGAAATTTCAGGCACTTACTTTAATATGACTCGCGGGAACGCGATTCCTAAGGTCGGTTCCACGAAACTGGCAAGTAAGAGGTAAAACAAATACGCTGTCAATGAACCCGTCTTTCGTCACGTTTACGACAGTTCGGTGCAACTAATTTTAGCGAAACCTTAGTAAAACGTGGAGCTGTAAACAACGCAGTTAAAGCGTCGGTTACTTTACGGTTGGCAATTCAACCTGTTGTCTCGACGTTTCGAGGAAATGTGTTTCCGCGGGTTGCAGGAGGATTAAACGCATATTTTCCCAATACGAGGTCGTTCGAAGTGTTCCCACCGTTTCGACGCGCGGAATTGTGGTTTTGATAACAATTTGTACAGCAGGACGCAAAAATGGCCTGCCCAAATCAAAATTACACAGGCAATCGTAAAAGTCTCCAGTTACTCGATTTAATATTCGGACACCATGGTACTTGCGTCATTATTGCACTATATATTTATTTGAAATATTGTAGTTCTATCGAATTTTCTGATCTATTATAATTTAAAGTACATGTCCTAGTTTACATATATGTAAAATCATTTATTTTATTTTTCATTGCTATATTCATAATGAATTATAAACGGAATTGGGCCCCATTTTAATGTCGAAATAATATTCGGACACCGGGATACATCTTACTTCTTATTCGCTTTAGAAGATCAATATATAGCCTCTTCGTTTGCTTGTTCGTAAACATCAAGTGCTTGTCGCAGCTTAGTTGATTTCTGTGGATCAGTTTCCTGACATATTTCATCGTTTCTATACGAATTTGTGAAAATGGGTAGGAAAAATACAAAAATACCTCATTTGACATTCGACAACTTGTAATGTATCACAGAGAAAAAGGCAATCATATCGAGAAATTGGAAAATTATTAAACTTAAATAAGAGTACCGCCGCGGACATTATACGACGGTATAAAGATGAAGATCGCATTGAATCTATCGCTCAAGAACTACAACCGCGACTTCTTGATGCTCGGGAAAAGCGATCTATTATTCGGAAAATTAAATTTAATCAGGGTTTGAGTGCTCCTACTTTGACTGCAGAATTATATGAAGAAACTGGGAAGAAAGTACACGTGGATAAAGTTCGCAATGCCATAAAACAAGCAGGCTTTAATGGTAGAGTAGCTAGGAAAAAACCATATATAAATGAAATAAATCGCAAGAGACGTTTAACATTCGCTAAGGAATTTGTTTCTAAAACACAATCATGGTGGAATAATGTGATCTTTGCGGATGACAGTCAGCTTTATGTCTCTTACACCAGCAATCGAAAATTAGTATGGCGTAAACCAAATAAATAATATGAAACCGATGATGAAATACGGTGGTGGAAGCCTGATGGTATGGGGTTGTATTTCGACCGCCGGAGTAGGAGAGTTGGAATTTTAGATAAAAACAAGTACTTAGATATATTAAAACAAAATTTAATAAAAAGTGCAACCAATATGGGCATAGAAAACACTTTCAAATTTTATCAAGACAATGATCCCAAACACAAATCAGGGAATGTTCAAGAATTTTTATCGTACCATTGTCCGAAGGTGCTCCAACCTCCGCCACAGTCTCCAGACCTAAATCCCATAGAGAATTTATGGGACTTATTAGATCGAAATATTCGAAAAATCCCAATAAGGACGAAAGAAGAGCTCAAGTTACGCTTAACAGAAGAGTGGGGACGTGTCACTCAAAGATATTTAACTAAAGTCATTTCAAACATGATGACACGTTTAAAGCATGTTATGAGGCAAAACTGATATCCAACAGAATATTAGAATTATTGTAATTTTATTCAAATGTATTTGTATACAGGAGAAAGAACCTTATGTCATATTATATGTCCGAATATTATTTCGATATTAAAATGGGGCCTAATTCCGTTTATAATTCTTTATGAATGTAGTAATGAAAAATAAAATAAATGATTTTACATATTTGTAAACTAGGATATGTACTTTAGACCATAATAAGTCAGAAAATTCGATAGAATTATTTCAAATAATGACGCAAGTACCGTGGTGTCCGAATATTAAACCGAGTAACTGTACGTGTGCGGAATAGATTTCAAATATTTCCACTCGAACATTTGACGCTTCTTTAACCTCTTAGGCACGGCTGGATTTAGTGCGAATGAAATTTTTCATAACGAAATTACCATTTTTCTTAATATACATTTTTGTTGGTATCGCTATATATATTCTTTTCTTACTGTATTACTTTAATAACCAATAATGCAATTGAGTAAAGAAAGCCACTATAATGGCGCATCGTGCCTAAGAGGTTAAAATACGACATCGTAATGGAAATATAATTGGTTGAATTTTGATGTAAAATGGAAATTAATGAATGTCAACTGGGAATCTCTCGTGCAATTATTTTTAGTAATTTGCAACAGGCGAAGCAGACATTAACACGAATACGGGAACGAAAATGCGGTACCGATTCATCAACGCTTGATCGCGGTACGATAGTGTATCTGTGTAACGAGTATGTGCGCGTTCGTGGAAACGCGAAACTGAAAGAATAACTTTCTTACCCTCCTGACATATTTCCATTATTAAAATTAAATATTATTTCAAATTATCGTGTGTCTCACAGAAGACAGAATAGCAGTCTCTAAAATAAGAAATTTGATTGAAAGCTACCAGAGATTGGGAATTAGTATAACCAGAAAAATTGTATAAAATTTTATTGTTACATATAATAGCATTTGCAAGAAGCGGAAATCTTATGAGATATTGTCGGGTATTATATCTTAAAATAGACAAATCTGGTTGAAAGCTACGAGAGGTTGGAAACTCGTCTCAATTAGGAAAAAGGAAAATTGGATATCGCTTTACGAATGCTAAGTAGTCTTAAACTTTTGATTCATCTAAGTTGCGCAACGCAATCATATTAGTTTAATAGCAATATCGTGGTGAATGAACTTCTCAAGTAGGTGCATGGATTAAGGAATTTTCGCTACGATTAAGCCGTGAAGAGCGGGACGTAGGTCCGATTTTATACGGTGAAATTTCATTGATCGATTTCGCGTATCGAGTTACACGGCCGGGATAGGCGTCGCGCCGCAACTAATTACAACGAAAATTGAGAACACCGTCGTCGTACGTGTCGGGAACGACGTAAAATTTGATGATCGTCGTAGCACGATCCAGCGCCTCGTTATTCCAGCTTTTAGTGAAATTACGTTCTCGGGTTGTTAATCGTGTCTGACGTTCTCAAAGTTTCTCTGCGTCGAACATTCGTCGCGGCACGCCGCTCGAATTTTTCAACGTTTAATTTTTTTTAATCCACTCGCCGCCACCGTTCCCCTATTCTACGCTGTAATTTCTACGCGTTTCTAATTTCGGACAATTTATCGCAATAATCTCTCATTCTGAATAATTGGGATCTGTCCGACGGTTAATCATTGGACTGGAGCTGCCCTCGATTGCTGAAGTGGATGAAGATTGCGTGTGTGTACGCGTCATGGAATTGGAAGTAAAAGTTTCGACCTATTTGAATCTACGGCCACAGATTTTAATAATTGGAGCTTCTACTCACTGTTGATTTGAGGGCAATGTTCCGTAATATCGCTTAAAATTCGATTTTATGTTCACTTATTGTTTACATTAGGCCGTACAATTTATATAAGGTATATAGAACCTCATAATTGACTGTGTTATAACAGCTAGTATTGTAATATACATATTGTATATTGTATATTAAATATATATTGTATTATACATATATGTATCTATACATATTCAACATATTCTGAAAATATGTTGTAGGAAATATTCCATATTGACAGGGTTTCCAAACCAAAATATTCGCCCTGCTCTTGAAATTATATACATAAATTTTACTTCGAAAACGGAAATTAAAAACAAGCAGCGTTCACTGCAAAATAACACGCTTTACAAGTCATTTACGATACAATAAAGCACGACAAATTTATGCAGGAACAGAATCACTGTAAAAGAAAATTTAGAACTGTTTTAACCAAAAATATATGAAAACGCATGCATTATATTTATGTCGTATATGTACATGTGACTATATTAATAAATACCGAGAAAATAATATTATTTGAAGCATTTTCATATAAGCGTTATTATATTCCAAGCGTTAATTCTGTTTTGTACGGAATTATTATAAGGACATGAAATAAATAAGGAAATATAATCACAGAATTTTTCTACAACCTACCAGTATCTGCTATTCAGAAAGAAATGTGCCGATTCGTTAAAACTCGAACTATCGCGTGAAAATTTATGTGAAAGTGGAATCAACGAAAAACTTATTGGAGACATAAAATTCGAGATCCTTGTGACGACGCCATTGATTAAGAGTGTTTTCTGCAATCCAACAATACGTCCTAACTTTTTCCTTAACACTTTGAGAGCCGCGTCAGTCAAAAATGGGCGACACTAATTTCTGACCAATTTTGAAAATTCATTTTTATCGCAATATATATGAAAAAAATTGAATTTGACTAGAATGTTTCGTATGCGATAGAGTTCTAATGCCATCGCCTATGATAAATATTAACTGTCTAGTTTCACTTTAATTCATTGAATTGCTTCAACTATGTGGGGATTTTAGTGACTGATTGTCGGCGCGGAACATGTTAATTCAATCTATTGAATGGTAAAAAGAAAGACATTTCGTAAGAAAAGGAAGTTGAAATATATAATAAAAGCAACGAAAATATTGAATAGATACTTTTTCGTAAATAAAAGACCGTGCCTATATTTATACATTGAAAGTGGTTCTCCCATTGATACTTGCGGCTTTAACCCCTTGCACTACGGCTCATTTCACGTTGCGTCGACTAGCACTTATTTGTCCTTAATAGGACCAGATAATTTTTATTACCTGTATCGTCTTCATTTATTTCCGTTTCTAGACTTTGACAATAGAAAAATTCAATTTGATTTCGATTTAGAAGAAATTAATAATTTATTAATTTACTAGAGCTTGCGCGGAATCTTCGTCGCGAGTTTGACTCGTTACTATAGCGCAAGGGGTTAAGTAAGTAGCAAATCGTTTTTAATGTGAATGAATAGTAGCCGCACTGTTGCGTTGACAATGTGTAGATGATTGCGATAGATAAATCCATAGATATTGCGTAGATGAAACCAGTCAAAGCCGCCAAGATTCATGAATGTTCCTTCTATCAGGAAAGTAGAAACAGTCGAATATAGTCAGACGCGTGGCAATCGAATATACAGTCAGGACATGTAATCAGGCACGAATTTCAAAATTTAAATTCTTCAAACATTCAGCGGCGGAAGAGAAAATGTTATTTCATAATTTTGGTTTCCTTCACGGGTTGGTATTTTATTTACAAATTGTTTCTAATTTCCAACACAGATTTCCATTGCCACACTGCAATTTAGTGTTGATTCAAATCGATTCCTCTATATTAGTGTATTCTTCCTTGTTTCTATAACAGCGTACAACAATTTGTATTGCTAGCCAGTATCTTAACTCTTTGCACTCGAAGTCATATTAATTCTAAATCAGGAAAGGTTTATTCCGACTTATACAGTACTTATATTTCATGTGACTCATTGCATTTTATGCATATGAAATTGAGTCTTGTCACTTGTACAATAATTACTATTTTAATTTCTTTTTAATATAAACAGATTTTACGATGTAAATATTATTTTCATAGATAATATAATTTTTAGTGGTGCGTCAAAATCGTTACTCGAGTGTAAAGGGTTAATTTTTCTTGGAACAGGTAAATGTGAAAGAAAATATGGGGAGAACGTAAAGTTACTTAAAGTGTTGCAGGTAATTGGTCAATAAACATACGAATCTGCACTTTTAGATGTATAAACTGACAGCTATGGCATTTAAAATATCAAATAATGTAACAATTTTCATTTTAACATTAAAAACTTGGCTTGAAAGGGTATAGTTACTTTAACCCCTTGCCGTACTTTAACGAGTCAGACTCGTGATGGAGATTTATAATAATAAGCAGTTATATACGAATGTTTATTCCTGGCTTTAAGTAGAAATCAAATTTTATTCTCTCATCACCAATATTTAAACATTCGTATAGATGTAAGGACGCAATAAATATAAAATTCCTTTTTCTTTTCAGAAATTAGTGCGATCGAAAAAATTCTAGTCATAGCAATTGTAAAGAAAATGGTACGGCAAGGGGTTAATAACTGGTTGTAGTGATATTTTGGTATAATGCACTTGAAATATATATTAAAGAAAACAATATTTGTGATCTAGGATAAGCAGCATAATAAGTGGCAGATTCAGCCGATCGTTTATTATCAAAATTAGATGTCGGTGCAGACAATATGCAGTATGAAGTGTGACAAGATGTAGAATTGATATGCATCATCAGATACTGACCACTATGTATGAAATTTAATATGGAATCTACAGTTACATGAACCAACATATGCAAGCGAACGATGCGATACATGCATTTGTGTTGATGTAACGAAAACGATTTTGTTATTTTACTTATGCATTTTCGTTATAAAAACTAACGATCATTTGAAACATGTGTCAAGTAATTTTCAGAGTTTCCTGAGAATCCATCTTACATAAAACGCCAATCTCGAAAATCTAAAGTCTGATTAACACGTTCTGTGCTAAGCTGTATTTAGTCGACTCTTCATTCTGGTAAATTGAAGCTTTAAAAACCAATATATTATTTATTTATCAATTATAGTCAGTATGACTATGAAGTAGACTTATTATGGATTTATTCATCTGGTGGAAATTATTTCATGGATTCCAACTTGTCATAAAATACGTTATCAACGCATTGAATAGCTATTTAACCCTCTTAGTACCGAACAACGATATATCGTTGTTGGTTATTGTTGGAAAGATAGTTTTCTTAATATTTCTATTAAACAACAATTTCATTTCCTATTTTTGCTCCCTTTTTGAATTTGTTATTTATCAGGCTTTTCAAAATTCTTGCAATTTCTTTCCGAAACTTTATCAAACTTCGTCAAACGAGTTTTAAACATTTCGCTCAGATACAGACACTTTTGGCCGGTACTAAGAGGGTTAAGTGTGCACCACCAGTGGTACACGTGGCATCGAATGTGTTAATGACTATCAGAGATTCGAAACTGATAAAAAATACGAGTAAACGACGAATGAAAAGGAAAGAAGGCGAACATATACACAAATCTTAGCTAAACGCAGAATGTTCGATGCAGCGGCAATTCGTATTCTTAAAAAGCCAAGTTCCATCAAAACCGTTTGCATAACTCGTAAGATTCAGCCGCAGATCCAGCCGATCATTTCTCATCCGTATCTCAGGCGAATTTGAGGAAGTAGCAAGGGAAACGGGAACGTTTCGCGACGGAGGAGTAAGACTTATTTATAGAAACGCAGGAACCAGGTGCAGCAGAAGAAAAGATCACGCAGCACGAGGATAAAGTAGTCGAAAGAGTCCCCCGAAAGAAAGGATATCGACTTCTACCTCTGTCTCGGAACTTCTGGCTCTCGCCGGGACGATCCGCGGAGTCTCTCCGGTTGCCCCGCAATGGTCGGGGAGCAGATATTGGTTTTCAATTTGCATTCTCCCGATAGCCATCCATGTATCATTCCAAGTAACAAACCAGCGGGCGAAGCAAACGTGCTTCTCTAGCCACTCCCCTCCGATGTTCCGGTAGGCGGGCAATGCGTTAGCCCGATGAAAAAAGGAATCTGGGGGAAAACAAGTTACCGAGCAGGCGAAACGTGCCACCACTGACACCGGATCGATAAATATTTGATGCCGTCTGAAAGCAGGTTAATCTCGTCCGACTATGTGTTAGCAGAGACCGGTAGTGTGGTATGTGGATGGGCGCGCAACTATGTAGGTGTATTTTGAGTTGGATTCTCTTTCCCAGCATCACTCGGGTGCCTCCTCCTTCTCCTCCTCCTCCTCCTCCGTCCCTTTTCTCGCCCCCTCTTTTTTGTAGTTGCTTCGCGTATAAGCGCTGAACAATGAATAAATAACCGGGCAAATGGAAGAGCAGATTCGGCCGCAAGTCCTGGAACGCCGGATACTGAAAATTTCGGGGAGCGCGGAATCCGGAGAACAGACAGCTAGACGGCCTCGATTAATATTGAAGCGATCGTTTCTGGAGAGACGCGAGGCTAATCGCTCCAAATGGCCTGGTTGGAAAGAATTCAACGTCGAAAGAGATCCGTCCGTTTTCCTATAATTGCGTTGTAACTGATATCTTTGTTCGTGGAATAGCTTTCCACTTCGGTAATGACTTTTGAATTATTTTTGGAGCGATGGAGCTAGCTCTCTCTCTCTCTCTCTCTCTCTCTCTCTCTCTCTCTCTCTCTCACACTCTGATGCTATTTGCTGACTTGAGGGGAGCTAGCAGTTTTCTAGGTCGAAAGATCGAAATTCTTTTTATTTGATGGTTGACAAGGTTTAATGGCAGCAGCTATAATTGAAGCAATTTATCGAGTGCTTTTGAAATCGACGAAAAATGCCCACAAAGCGAGTGTGATCGTATGAAGTAATAGAGGCAAGAGAAGTAGGTAACCACTGAAACAATCGAGTTGAAATTTCGTGTGCTTTTACTATTAGGGTCAATGCATGGTTTAGTAAAACTTTCTTGAAATACGTCCAGATTAACACCAGCATCTGCAGTGGGCCACGCGTAATCAAACCTCTATTAACAGAAAATTTAACATGTAGGTCAAAATGACCAATTTATAAAATTTGAACAATTCCTGGAAAATAACATGTATGTCCAACATGTTTATTTAATAGATTATATGCATTAAAACAAGAAAAATCATTTACTAGTTACTTTTTAAGTAAATACTCGGTGTCGTATACGCAAAGGATAAAGTACTTAATAGAAATAGTTTTGACTGAATTCTTTGGTAAAAACTTAAAATGCGTGCGCATATGAAATCGTATTGATATTTTATTGAAATTTTGGAGTAAATACTTTTGAAAGCGGGATTATCTACACATACATATTACACACATTTAACTACACGCATGCATGCAGATCAGTTCTTCGTTAACCAGTGATTAAATTTCAACTGTTTAAAGCGATTTTAGAATATTGGACTCGTGATCTCGATTAAATAAATACTTGCATCAAGTATAATTTATAAACAAATATCATCTGCCATCTCATTTCAATCCTGCCATATTTTAATCGATTCCCGTTTATCTTTCTTATCGATTTTTTATCAATCTCTCAAAATTAATTTGGGGAGAGTGAAAACGAAATGGTTCGTGTTTCAATGCTGAAAAAAGGCTTCACGTTTTCCGAAAGTGTAGTATTACAGATCAACGGGGTTCAAGTTGCTTTGGGTCCGGAGAGAGTTAATAATGAACTGGAAACCAGCGTTCGTCTCTTTGTCGCTCGTTCTCCCGCTTTGAGGAACTTTAGAGAATTCCAAAACTTCTGTTCAATGGAATGAAGCCCCGATGTCGTTCGCGAGGACGCAAAAACTTCTTGTTCGGTTACTTAGGGGTGCCGTACTTCTTTTTCACGAACGTTGGGTTAGTACGAAATTAGTGCGAGATACTAATTAAAATTAAATCCGCCAAATTCATCCGAACTGTTCTTTATTCGGGATTTTTAAGACAAATGGTAATGACAATGATTATTCAACTCCTAGTTTTTGTAACTGATGGAGACAATTACCGAGTTCCATACAAATCCTTAGTTTGGTTATTACTAGACTACAGATCTCTCTGCAAAATAAAAATGTTCTGCATCATTTGTAAAATGTAAGAACTGTATAGAATACTATTTCTTTCGAAACACTATCAAAGCTATTAGAAAAAATGATCTTGGTAAGACTAAATAAGATAAGTGGAGAACAAAGTCTAATACCACAACATTAATTCTGCTTCAGACACAAACACGCGACAACTGAACAGATACACAGCTTAGCAAATAAAATTACTCTAGCCTTAGAACGAAAACAATATTGCGCCGCAGTATTTCTTGATATTGAAAAAGCTTTCAATAAAGTCTGGCACAAAGGTCTCCTACACAAGATAGAAGACAAATTTCCCAAACCATACTACCAACTTCACAAATCTTATATGAAAAGTAGAACATTTTTTTGTCAAAAATCAAGATGAAATTTCAAACATTTGTAACATCAAAGCGCCAGTCCCCCAGGGTGGAGTCCTAGCCCCATACTTATACGCACTATATGCAGCTGATACTCCGACTACTGAAGAAACCGACACGTTCACATTTACAAATGATACAGCTATTTTAGCTGTCCACGAGGACCCCATCATAGCAGCTCAAATGCTACAACAACACCTAACAAAGCTCGAGCAATGGCTAAATTGTTGGAAAATAAAAGTAAATGCTGAAAAGTGCAAACACATCACAGTCACTCTAAAGAAAGTCACCGTTCCCGCTGTAACACTCGCAATATCACCATACCCCTAGCAGAGACCATTAAATACTTAGGAATGCACCTGGATTCCCGACTAACATGGAAACACCATGTAAGAACAAAGATAGAACAAATTCGAATCATCAGGAAAAACATGTATTGGTTTACCAGCAAAGGCTCTAAGTTAAGCCTAGATAACAAACTCTTAATCTGTAAAGCAATTATTAAACCTATTTGGACTTATGACATCGAACTGTGGGGCATGGCAGCAAAAAGTCACATCTCGAAATTAGAAGCCCTACAGTCCATCATACTCAGAACAGTAACAAATGCACCATGGTATGTACGCAATGACGAAATCCATAAGGACCTAAAAATGAAGACAGTAACAGAAGAAATAGCACGTTTAAGTGACAGATAGAGAAGAAGAATAGAAAATCATCCCAATGAACTAGCTAAACAATTGTACACAATTGCATTACCTAGAAGACTACACAGGATACATCCAAAACACTTACTATTCGACGTCAACTAATGTTCAAACAGATGCCTTTCTACTGAGAAAGAATCTACGTGCTAATTTCACTCAAACCTGTTATTACAATTTACCAAATGTCCCTTTGGGACAAATTGTAAAGTATGGAGAAGTAATTTTTGAATAACATATCGATATTACGAATATCATCTGATCTTTTGATTGGTTTAAATTTGGCTAATGACTAATAAATACCCAGATGAAAATTAATTACTTCTTCCATTTGAGCTTATCTATATAACACTCACTTTTTACTCAACGCAATTGAGCAAAAATGCGAAACAAAATAACAGCATCGATAATAAATAACGGTTTGTATATGCGGACCACAGAGCTGCCGCGCTGGTTCGTTTACGCATATCTAACAAATTTTTTACCATAAGACTGATATATCGACGCGCAAAGCACCGAATACTGTGTAAGTTAGTACGTATCAGATAAACGCTGCAAATGTGTATCCTGAATGAAAAACGGTATCAGGATTTTGTAAAGTTTTATAAACGACGGTTTTATAAACGATGCATAGCGGCGTACACAGTTTAACGGTCATATTTTACCAGAATCGTTAACGACATTTTTGCTAGCCAAATCAAACGGGTTCAGTTATTTTATTACGTTAATTATACAAATGTTGCCTGTACAATCTGGTGAAGATTGATGAAACATGGCCGGCCTGTGTGCTTGCCAGTAAATTATTTCGCCGTATAGCATGCGCGAATAATTAATTTTAATTACAGTTATCTAAAATGCGGAGAAAATTTGTACGATTCTGCGCCCGAAACATTAGTAGGAAAAGCGGGAGTAATTTCCATTAATTGTGATTATTCGAAATAATATGCAACAAGAATGAGTCGATTAAATGGAAATCGGTGCACGTCAATATTTAGATTTTGTAATTAATTCAGACAAATTTGAGTTCACATAAAAACTGTAAATGTGAAATGTGACCTATAAACCAATGGAACAAGTCGATTCGTTTTGGTTCAGAAGTTTAAACAATGATTCATGAATAATTGTTTTAACAAGTGCGCAGTTTAATTGTTCATACGTTACTCTACGTAGCACTTTTTCGTAGAATTTTAATTCACTGTATTTTTGATTTTAACTTTAAGAAACGCTCGTAAAAATTGTTTAATTTTGCAACGTTCACCTGGTGGTCTCACCTGAAAATACATTTTACGCGGATGTAATAAACAGAAGCGGCGCGCACGCTCTCTAATAAAGATTTCATCAGACTTAATCCTCCGATGGTGGTTTATGTGGGATTGGGATAATAGATAATTATCGATCGCCAGGTCGCGTGAAAGGGACCAAGTTCACGGTGCGAAATCTTCGATGATGGGTCAATGGCCGAACATTGTAAATGCTTGCAGTTCGGGCCGCTAGCAACGGGGATGCACGAGTAAATTTCAACTTGGAAACCGAAAATTCACTGGACCGTTTCCAGCGCACCGGCGCGGTGCGGGCCTCTCTCGGCCACTGGTTAAACACAATCTAATTTAATCCTTTTAAAGCGTCTAATCTCCAGGAAACCATTCAAATACACACACAATTGCTCGAGTTGCATGCCACGCCTCGCTTTGTGCGACATTCTTTCGCTTTCCTTTCCGTTGATCGATCTTGCTGTGCACATTTCGATAGCAAGTGATTATACGTATACCTCCGATTTTCTTCAGGTATATTGCTCTTACAGTATATTATAGTATATTATTTAATTGAAAATAAACTCACGGGTTTTCTCATCACATAATTCCTGTTTCGATAAAATTTTTTGTCAAAGGTCTAAACAATTTTAATAAATTTAAATTGTTATACATCTCACTTAAGTAATATATAAAATTGTAGTATATTATTTAATTGCAAATAAACTCACGATTTATCTCATCACACAATTCCCGTTCCGATAAAATTTTTTGTCAAAAGTCTAAACAATTTTAATTAAGTTAAATTATTATATATCTTACTTAAATAATATATAAATATCTTCTATACGTGCATTAGTGAGCGAAATGAACCAATATTTAATGTGAATTAATATTTCCAATATGCAATAGCATTATTAAGTGAAGTTTTTAAGAATGGCATACTTAAAGTTATTAGAATCTTGGAGAAATACTGAACAAGATTGTGGATTTGAGAGAATACGTGTAAAAGATTCGACTTCCTTCTTATTTACTCAATCCTATTTAATTGGACGCAAAATCTCCATTTCCACGCGACGGATTTCTTGCATTACGGAACGAACGCTTTCATACCTTTCTCATTGGCACTGGCCAAGTCGTTTTCAGAAAATTGACGCAGTAAAAACTCGCTGTCGAAAGGAGTTCCGTAATTGGAACGGACAATAACGAGGGTGATAAACATTTTCATGCGATATAGAAGCACTGCATTTTTACGTGATTGCCGAGTAATATTTTCAAACAATATTGGAAAAATAATGGAGAAGTGAGATTGCAATGTATAGATTAATTGAAAAATAATCGGAAAGAATAGATGGATAGGATATTGAGAGACCGATAATTTCATAGTCAGATCTTGGGTGAACTAGATTAAAGAGTATATAAATTAGAGAGTACATAGCCCTGATATAGCTTAGACACAAAGTCGATAAGAACAATGGGCCATCAATTATTTCAGAGAAAATTGCTTCATTCTTAGTGCAATCATTTTCGAAATTTATATGCGTTACTGATAACATATCGTAATACGTGGAATAATGTAATGATCATTATTGTGGAACATGTGGTTGTATGTTCCTATATTGATTCAATCTAACAATAATCAGTATATTTTATTATTTATTTAGTAAATGAAATACCTAACAATAAGGACTTAAATTCCTTTTCGCATGTGTTAAATACTTCTAATTTCTCTTTTGTCACACAAGTCAGGTATCCAGAAACTCTAACAACACTTAATTAAATTTTTACTTCTCCATCTATAACAATTAAATGTTTTGACTACAATTTCCATAAAGTTTAATGTCGATATTCAATAGTTTATACAATTTTCAGGTTTCGGAGATATGTATCTGTTATTTACGCGTTTCTTAATTTACGAAAATTTTTGTTTCCGTGTATAGATGACATAAGAATGACTGACAACCCCATACCTGTTTTCGAAGATAGAAAGGGAGATTTAGAGATGGTACTTGAGGAAACAGCGTGGTTCTTGAAACTTACCTGAAATGAATGAAAAAAGGTCGGTGTTAATGAAATATTCGCATTGAACACGCACAATTTTTCCTATCTCTGCAAATTCATATTTTTATGTAGAGTGGGCAACATTAATATTCGAACACTATCGTATTTGAAAAATTTTTACTACGTATCTTTACTGTTTCTTGAATTAAGGAATTTGCAGTCTTTTAATAAGTCATACCATTTACTTTAGATTCTACAAACATAATTTTTATTTACATAATTTGTATAGTTTTATTGTTAATTAATATTAAATGAACTAGTGCGTCACCCCTTGCACTACGACTCCTTTCACGTTGTGTTAATCAGCACTTATTTATCCCTAATATTTTCCTTAATACGAACTGATAATTTTTATTTCTTCCATTTGCTTTTATTCGCTTCTGTTTCTAGACTTTGATAATAGAAAAATTCAATTTGATTTCGATTTAGAAGGAATTAATAATATTCACATTTAGCGGAACTTGCATCGAATCTTTATCACGAGTCTGACTCGTTATTATTTATTATTTAAAGGGCAATCCAACAACGTATTAACATCGATTTACTTTTTTTAAAGTATATCTATATCCTTAATGACCAGATTATGATTTGTAAAGTGTCCGAATATTTTTGCGACGTCAAAATTAAGCACTAGTTCATGTAATATCAATTATTAATAAAACTATACAAATTATGTAAATACTACTTATGTCTCTAGAATCTAAAATAAATGACTGCCTTATTAAAAAGTACAAATTCATTAATTCAAGAAACAGTAAAGATACGGAGTAAAAATTTCTCAAATACGATGGTGTCCGAATATTAATGCGGCCCACTGTATGTTGTTATAACACTAAATTTGACTAGGTTAGTTAAGGTTACAACAGGATAGTATTACACATTATTCACTCGTCCTTTTTCCCACAGAGTCCTTTTTGCCTCATTCAAAACGTTTTCAGAATTATTCAATTTTCTTGAATCTGCGGCTTTTCCCGCGTCCACGTAAACCCAGCAAAATTAGAAGTTCGCGACGAACAGCGCGCACGTAGAAGAGAATGCCGCTAACAAGAATAAACGTCCAAAGTGTTTGCCTCTCCTTTCAGCGCGTTTGTTTCGGTGTTGCAGCCGGTTTGCCGGAGCGGCGGCGGTCGCGAGGCAGACAGAAAAAAAAGGCTGGAAAGAAAAACGTTCGCAACTTTTCCGGGCGGCCAGTTTGCGGGCCACTTTCAGGACGAAGACCACGGCGTGTCTCGTTAACAAGCGCCGTTAGAGTTCCGAAAAGTTTCACAGTTTTTCGCGTGTCCGTCATCCAGGTTCCTGCCAATCTTCTACGGTTACTAAATTCATCACAGTCACGGTATCCATTATTTTTAATGATTACCTGTTATTTTGTTTCAAATAATAGTAACGCAGGTCTAGACCTGTGATTGGACTACAACAAATAATGGCCAAACGACACTTTTGTTTAGACGTTAGGAGGATTCGTAAATAAATTTTTATTTTTGTAATTAAAATTCTAAGTTTGTCGGACATTAAAATTGTGATATTTTCTTGCATGAGCATTCTTGAAACTTTCACACAAGAGTTGTTTTACAGTTGATAACCTCGGGTGGGAATATGAGGTGAGCATATCGGACCAATAAAGTGTTTAGATATATATAAAATTACAAGTACTGTTTAATTCTTACAAAGAGCCCTACGATAGCAAAGATTTACATCGAATGAAAAGCTGAAGACGACAGGGACTCACAGCTCAGGCGAATATATTCTTTATTGAGGCAATATAAAAGTTTCATGACTAGACTGCGGATTTTATGCATTTATAATGAAACTGAGTAGACTTAATGCCAACAATGAGAATGTTTAAAGAATTTAAGGACATGCGCAGTATATTCACGATGAAATTTGATGGACAAAGTGTGTCTAAAAATCGAACGACTAAGTTGAAAAACGATCCATTTGTCTTCTCTAGAAGTTTATTAAAATAGATCCGATAGTGCGGCTAATTTTTTAGCCGGTCTCGTAATTTCCTGTGAAACGATCGGCCGGCCGATGAACTCCAGCGACGCGGAACGATTTTCCACTCCGATAGAATAGAACGCGATACCGCGACTGTTTGCTTAACTTGCGCGTTAAACGACCGTGAAACCTTTTTAAGTCGGTTTCCACAGCGTTTCCAACGTTGCTATATCTCCCGTTCTCTATCTCTGATTTACTCAATGTTGATCATTCCGAGTCGTACCAGTCAATTGCTTTGATCGCTACTGAAACAAGAAAAGTCTCGCGGAACGCTCCGGCATGGTCGACGGGACAGCAAATTAGGCACGATGAAACTACTGTGAAGCCATCACCGAAAAGCAGGAAATGCACAGAATCGGTGTTGCAAATAGTATCATTCGATAGAACACAGTCGACGTATTTATCGATCCCGCTGCTTCAACCTCAATAACTGAACATTTTTATATAGGTTCGAAATAGTTGACGCAACTTGAAACCAGAAATTATATTAGGTTGGTGCATATGAAATATCGGATTTTTAAGTAAGTATATAAAACTTTATATCTTTTTTTAAAAGCTATTGATTTAATCAAAATGTACCCCATTTATTTCAATACACTTTTCCCAACCCGAGTTTAATTCGTAGATGTCTGTCTTCAAGAAATTCTGATTTTTCGAATCAATAAACTATAGTATGGAATTTTTCAGACTGTCTCCATTTACATACTGTTTAGCCCATAAAAACTACGCATACGGTGTACAAAACAATTGCGAAATTAAATAAAGTACAATATACAATTTTATAAAATATAGATCTTTCGCCAACCGACTTTCACTATTTTAAACATTTAGGATAGTTTTTACGGGCTAAATGGTATATAAATGAAAACCGTCTGAAATATTCCATATCAGAGTTTATTAATTTTAAAGATCGGAATTTGTTTAAGACAGGCATTTCTGTATTGAAATCTCGTTGAAAAAGGTGTAATAAAGCAAACGGGGCATATTTTTATTAAATTAACAACTTTTAATAAAAGATACAGTTTTATATATTTACTTAAACATCCGACATTTCATATGCACCAACCTAATACGAACGCAGTCTGTACGTATAAATTAATAACGAATTTAGAATTTGACTAAAAGTTGAAATTACTCTGATATGTGAAGTAAGATTTTTAAATTGCCATCCATGACCTCCTCGATTATAAACGAGAAACAATAGACACAAAAAATACGTATTTAACAAATTTTTTACTTACGTTGTTTGAAAGGTTACAAAACAAATTTCTATGAATGTGATTTTAAATAATAGATGATACTTTCGATATGAATAATAACTTTTTCGAACTAATTGAACACTGAAGTGTATTATACAAATTGTCCCTCACGTTAATTATTTGAAAATTATCTAAGAAAGTCTCCAATAATTAATTAATAATGAAAATGATAATACTGAAGCAAAAGAAAGAAATGATTCTTACTACCGATGATATTAAAGAATGGATGAATGGATGGAGATCAAAATCAGTAAATGATTGATCTTATAATTATTAATACTATAATTCAATGATAAGAAGAAACTCAATAAGGAAGAGCATGAAGCATGCACAGAAATTGCAGAAAGATTATCAAGAACAAGACTGCGTATTTTTCTTCGAAGTAAAGATTGTCTCCATTAATTGCAAAATACGAGAGCTATGTAGGCATTTAAGGCCTGTAATCAATCCTTAAGATTTATGGTTATGTTTACAGAGTTTGGATTCTCGTAAAAGTTTGTAGTAATAATTTTATAGCCGTAGTAACGTATCTTTAATGACTCGCATTCCCTCTTTATTTAATAATAACGTCTTCTGTTATTGTTTGATAGGAACTAAATAAAATACTAACACATCTTGTTTACCAATTCATTTACCAACGCACGGAATGCAAAACATAAATTCAGTTATCTTCTTGAAAGTTTTGGAAGTCTAAAAAAACATTCTATTAAACTATGTAGTTCAACACTTATTCAATTGAATTCTGTTCCGTGCTGAGTTTTCGATACCATGGGAACTGTAATAAACACGGGAACTCCGCATTTCCGGCAAATGTAGTTTTGCATAAAAGATAGCTTAATTTCTAGAAGTTACAAATTGGCTTCTATAACGAACCGGCAGCTACGGCTGACATAATACAATTTTTAATTATTAATGAACCATTACGTATTGAATATATTCAGTCGTGCATTATCTATAAGCGAATCATACGTGGTAAGCGGAAAGTAAACAACGTAATCCGTTCGTTGTATTGTACGGCTGGGGGAACGTGTTCCTTTCAGTTCTGCAATTTTAGATCCCTTTAGATTCTCCCATTTTGGACAGTTTCCAACAAATAATTTGGCTCGCGCGAAACCCGGTATCCGTGTCGGTGTAACAAACGGAAAACGTGAAACAACTATCAGATTTTCCGTACGTTTATCTTCCCTGACAAACACCCCTATCATCTCATATTGTTACGGATGTCAGCATAGTTACTGTTATTATTGCTATTACGCGAAGCCTTTGGGCAATAATCGGTAGACTACGGGGGAAGTTAGTCGTGAAACTCCAATTTCGGCAAGGCGTAGTCACTATGATAGCAGATATCGCTGCTGGTGTGATTAATATATATCCATACATATCTCAGACAGAACTTCCGCGTGAAGACAGTGTACACAACTCCTAGATTCGTAGTATTAACGTTCCTGATCTATTAGGAACAGCTAAACTTTGATGCGAAGTTTAATCCATCGTCTGTTCTTACATCACACCGGAGAAGCTTAATGTCTATTATAGTAGCTGAAGAATAGTAATCAGTAAACAGTCGATGTCTACGCAAAATAAAACTTTCAATATGCCTTGAAAATATCCTCTACACCCAACAATCCCATCTTTAATTACACCTCCAAAAACAAGTTCAATAACCTATATTCGATAAAAACTTATCTACCGGTCCCTCCTTATATTAAAATCAATGAACCCCTATCCTCCTCTGCATTAGAAAATATCCCAATCATGGAACGCAAACAGGAAACAATAGCCCCTTGGACCATCTTAACACCCCAAATTGATATAGATTTAGCCGACTCTGCCAAGGATACAAGGAGTAGTCAAGAACACATCATCAAATTTTTAGAACTCAATAACAATAAATATCTTCACCATAATAAACTGTACACAGACGCCTCAAAATCAGATCATGGAGTAGGTTATGCCATCGTCATGGGAAACGAGACATTTAAACATCGTCTTCCTAACCAAGCGTCTATTTTCTCTGCTGATGCCTACACAATATATGACGCCCTAAAACTAATCCAGGTTAACAACTCCAAAAAATATTTACTCCGATTCTATGAGCGTCATCCAAGCATTACTTAACCCCCTTGAAAAAGAAAAAAAGTGAACTAATTAAAAACATCCTAATGCTATACACTGATCTCACCAAGCTAAACAAAAATATAACTATATTTTAACTATTAAATATAACTAAGGAAGCAACAACTCTCCCGCTAAACGAAGTGAACCCCCCTATCCCCCATCTGGAGCTCATCAACCACTTCAAGAACATTGTTAGAATGCAATGGAATCAGACCTGGATCACCTCTAAAAGAATAACCACCTGCAACACCTGTCGTACTCAAATCACTGTTCACCACCAAGGAAGTATAAAATGAACCGCCACACGGCACTGACTTCGGAAAAGAACATTAAAAATACCTTGGAATATCTATTTGACTCCAATCTCGCCACCAAAATCTAATTCATTAATGAATCCCGTCGCTAATGATCCTGATGTCGATGCGGCTTTAAAACTTTACCAAAGAGAAAAAAAAAACTTTCAATGAATATAATAGAAATCACGTTTTTTTGTTTAATTTTTCTACTGATTTGTTCATGATATTTAGATAATCAATTATTTTACTCTCTGCACAGTTTAAAATTTTATGAATTTATTTTCTCACTAGTGTCAACGATTGCTTTGTTTAGGTTTAAGACGAAATGTATTCGGGTGTTCCTGATTGAATTATGGATCGAAGGACAAGGTGCGCTCGATCGAATCGACAGGGAAACACTCTTCATCGAGTTTATGTCGAAATATGTCATCTGGCGGGATACGACCCGGTATTACGTTTCCTTTCTTTTTATTATTTGTTAAATAGTCGTGCTAGTTTTAAATAATACATATATCTCTATTACATATGTATATGCATATAAAGTTAAATGTGTCTGAAACTTGTTTGAATCCTGCAACATGTTAGCTATACATCCTCAACATCTCACATTATATCATAAATGCATAAAATAGAGCATATAATAGAGTTACTTGACACTGAAAACATTAAAATGATTCATTTATATCTCATAAAAAATAAAACCACATTCGTTAAGATTTATTTCGTTGTTCTTTTATTGGAATTTTTCGAATCGCTATGGAGTATCTCAAACCAATTAGAACGTTTTGCTTTATGAAAACGACAAGAATGAATTTATTTCAATTTCGTGCAGTCCTTATTGTAATATTCGCTGACGTAAGTTCATTAAAACATTTGCCACTGAAGTATCTTTATAATTTTTATAAAAGCATCTGTTATTTAATGACATGTCTAGAACGATAGTAGAATGCATGATATTAACCGCAACATTGAAACAAATGGTTTAATTTAAAATGTGAATCGTCAATGATTACACTTAATCGTCTGATTGTTATAATGCCCCAAATTACGCTGAATTAGAGCACGGTACAATTAATGCTGTTCATAATTTGTCACCCCATTCAGAGGTGGCAATAACTCTCGGACACGGTACACGCTGTATTCAGGGTGTATCAATCTAAAGATGATAAACGAGCAAGATGGTACTCATCCCGATGTTCACAATATTGCAGGTATCACATATGTTTCGAGCTGTCACCTGCATCAGGCTAATATGAAGACGATTATAGCGATTCACGTAAACGTGACCGAAATGCAAATTGGGATGTGCAGTGTGCAACGAAAATAATAGGGAAACAGCAAAATCACAAGAGAACCTGTATTACTATCGGTGTGAATTAGCAACAATTTCACTACTCAGATGTCAGCAGAAAAAAAGAGCAATATGGTTTTACATCGTAACTTCATGAAATAGTATCATACACTTTAATCAGCAAAAGTGTATAGTTTTAGATTTTGCTAGCATTTGGAATCATCGCAAAGGATGTAATTGGATGAATCAGTTAAATTCGATAATTTAGTAAGACTATAGTATAGTATATTATCAAAAGATATAGGAATTGTTAAATATTTAGTATTTTAAATAAACTAACAGTAATTATGTGTATTGTAAGGTAATTAGCTCGATATTACGATTTAGTATAGGTGAAGGTATTGACTCTAAAATAATATTTAACGTGCAATGCACTTATGGCACCTTTATGCTATAGTTTATATCCTTAATAAGAAACTATACTCTTTCTTGAACATAAATATAAACACAAAAGACAAAAGTGTCACGTTGAGAAAATCTCATTATATAACAACATTCTAATTATAATATAATAGCAGTGCGGACTTATATAATGTATCACACTGTGACATAGACCTCTCTTGCATAATTGTCGAATATCTAAAGTTTATCTCCTCTACTGTTTTACATCGATTAACAGTGACAACAATAAATGCGTTAGGTACTAAATACAAAACAGCAAAATTAAAGCATCACTAATTGTTAGCCGAAAAATTGCCGATCTTTAAACAACTTTATCTCTGTTAAGAGCTATCATAACATTATTATTTTTTCTAAATTAATGCATGAAATTCTTCTTTACGATACTTACACTAAACATAAAAAATCCATACGAAACACATACTTATGAAAACAAGGCCGACCATGTAACCTCTTTGTGTTCTACCTTGGGTTATTCAAATGCCAGCGAAATATTAATCATTTCAAGTGCTATAATATTGCGAGAAAAAATTGTAGCGACTTAATTTAACCCTCAAATTAGCCTTCAAATTAAAGGCGAAAGACTGAATTTTGCAGTCAGATTTAAAATATGGCAGCCATCGAGATGTACGATATTAAAAATTAGGATATACTGACGTAAAGTAGAGATTTTAAGTTGTAACTTTTATAAAAGCCATAACTTTATGGTAACTTTTAACGGGGTTAAAAAGAATGACAATTTTTCGAGCCAAAATTAGAATATTTTAATTTTGCTCTTTGATTCTACGATGTCAACGGGAGTTGAACTAAAATGAGTTCAGCCCTATAAAAAAGGAATAACGTTTCTACTCAACGTGTTTCTTTACTTTAACGTGTTTCTATTCAATTTGTTTGTAATATTTAAATAATCTACTGAATGGAATCGCGGCGAGCTGCTCCGGAATTGCGGGCCGCGTCGCATCGCGTCGACTGGTGATCAAGCGCGCGCATTAGAAACGCGACACCCGCTCACGTACGCATCGGCGGCCCAGGTAATTAATCTAAAGATCATCAAACGAACTGGTAGCGAGCCGTCGGCGGACGTGACAAATTGCCTGGCCGAGCAGCAACGGCGTAGTCGGTGCGGCGCGGCGGCAGCAGCGTTGCAGTGTTGCAGCGTTACACCGTTGCATCGTCATAAGGGCCACGAGCTGTTGCGACCGCGCGCGTATCTAATCCGCAAGCGGAAGTTCTGCGCGCGGAATGTCGAACCGTGAAACGAAACAAACAAGTACGCGAACGACCGACTGACAACCTTTGTTACCGATGCGTTCGCGGTTTCGTTACCGTTAATTCAACTACGAATCGCGCGCAAATTCGGTTACCGACCGGATCATGATGAAATTCGTAAACGCGACCAGAAAATGAAATTGGCACTCACGGTCGCGCAGAAAATCTCACGCCGCTTATAAATGTCGTGCTAACGAGTTTTCTTGAATTGGAAGTTGAGCACGATTTTTCCCCGATGTCGGATCCTGGGCACAGTGTGGCGGAGAAGCTCAAAAATCTACCATAAATCGTATATCACCTTTCCTTTGCTGCGAAGTTAATCCGTAATTGGTTAATGGGATTACAGAGCAGTGAGAAAAGATAAAACTGATTGATATAACTTTCACGTAACTCTATCCGTTTGTGGTCGAATTATCTTGGGGTGTTTAGAAGGTGTAGAATAGATTGTGATTCGACAGATTTATAAAAAGAATAACTTTCTTAAAATTACGGCAAATTATGTGAATCTTTTGAAATTTTAAAGTTGCTAGATTCTTAGAAAATCATATTATTATTATAAAAAATTATAACCCTCTGTGCTATCACAATATGAATGTCAAATATCACTTTGAAATTAAATAAAGTAAAATTCTTTTATTGCAGACATTTAATAATTACAATGACTGTAGAGATTGTATTTTTTCGGGACAATAGTAGATGGAGTCAAACAACAATTTCTTAATGACGATCTTTCTGAAGAGTTCTTTTTATGCTATATTGCTTGAAGGATTGCTTTTTAATTATGTTTAAAGCTAAAAAGTAACAGATTTAATACGTTGTTTGAAATTGATATTATTACAAATCCATTGATCTTATTGTCACTTTTAAATCACGGTTCGAATTTAATGATTTCAAATAGTTACTTTTTATTTTCATTTCAAATAAAATTGATATTCCTGTAAGGCTCACCATCAAATTACAGCCACGGAATATTTACCGTTCCCATTTCTCTCTTTGAGCATATCCTGCTTTTGAAAGTGACCACTTTTTACCAAGATCGCCAAACAAACGGGCGATCGACAGCTCGTGCTCGATTTCTTAGCGCAATCTGCCAGGTGATCTAGAACAGCCGCGGACGTAAAACTCACACCGCTGTAAAAACTTCGATTGGAGAGATAGAAAGGACCACTAGGATTCGGCACTTTCCCGCAAGAAGGAATTCAGGAAATTTATTTTTGAACGGATCCGAGAGCGAATCAGTTCTAAAGTTCTGTTTGCGAAGTAACTCCTCCATCAAAATGTTTTGTCGCACAAAAGGCTACTTATCGATCGAACTTCAACCAGCGCGGCGTTTCTACATGTTTCATAGGATCTTTCCCGGCAGACTCGTAACCCTTCGCTTGCGAACTTTCACTTGTAGATACCCATGAATATGTTATTTGTATTGGTTGACGGTGATAGCGAATCCTCGCATTATTTGGAACGTTGGAATTTTATTTTGATCAAATATTGGTTTAGATTAGACTTTTTAAATTCGTTTCCGAATTGAACACTTCGACTGTCGCGATAAAAATTCACAAAATTATTACAGTTAAATTATTCTGCACCAACAAATTCAAATTCGTAAGTTCAGTCGTATGACATCAAATGCTTTCTTACGTTTCACGATTACCTAGTTCTCGAGGAACTCGAGGATATATTTTATTAATAAATAAGATAAAATCAGATAGTATCTTCTGATAATATTATGTGCAAGAACATTCCGAAACTTTTTTTTGTAGTCAGGTTTTAACGTCGCCTCGACATCAGGGTCATTAGCGACGAGATTCATTAATGAATTAGATTTTGGTGGCGAGATTGGAGTCAAATAGATATTCCAAGGTATTTTTGATGTTCTTCTCCGAAGTCAGTGCCGTGTGGGAATTCATTTTATACTTCCTTCTGTAGGCTTCAAATCTTCTGCAATCATATAGGAGGTGGTAAACAGTGATTTGAGTACGACAGGTGTTGCAGATTGGTGGTTCCGTTTTTTTTCAGTAAATGTTTATGTGTAATTCTGGTGTGACCGGTCCTCAGGCGAGACATTATTATCCTCTTCTTCCTGTTCAGATCATTGGTAGCAATTTCTTGCATGAAGTCTTTAACCAAATTGTGGATTTTTGTTCTCCTAGAGATGATCCAGGTCTGATTCCATTGCATTCTAACGATATTCTTGAAGTGGTTGATGAGCTCCACATGGGAGATAGTGGGGTTCACTTCGTATAGCGGGAGAGTTGTTGCTTCCCTAAGGAAGTTCTAAAACTGGAGTCTGCTTTTTCGTTTCCACTTATTCCTTGGTGGGAAGATACCCATGCTAAAGTTATATTTTTGTTTAGCTTGGTGAGATCAGTGTATCTCATTAGGATGTTTTTAATTAGTTCACTTTTTTCTTTTTCAAGGGGGTTTAGTAATGCTTGGATGACGCTCATAGAATCGGAGTAAATAACATAATTTTGTTAACCTGGATTACTTTTAGGACGTCATATATTGCGTAGGCTACGGCAGAGAAAATAGACGCTTGGTTAGGAAGACGAGGTTTAAATATCTCGTTTCCCATGACGATAGCGGAACCTATTCCATGATCTGATTTTGTGGCGTCTGTGTACAGTTTATTATGGTAGAGATATTTCTTGTTATTGAGTTCTAAAAATTTGATGCTGTGTTCTTGACTACTTCTTGTAGCCTTTGCAGAGTCGGCTAAATCTATATCAATTTGGGGTGTTAAGATGGTCCACGAGGCCATTGTTTCCTGTTTGCGTTCCATGGTTGGGATATTTTCTAATGCAGAGGAGGATAGGAGTTCATTGATTTTAATATAAGGAGGGACCGGTAGATAAGTTTTTTTGGAATATAGCTTATTCCATCAAGTATTTGATATGGGTGGTCCAGGTTAGTTTCCTGTCAAAGAACAGTCCAAGTATTCTGATGGTGTCCACAAATTTAATTTCTATACCATTCATAAGGATTTTTGGGGTATATGGTTGGTTTGTCTTTTGAACGTCACACGATCGTTTAGAATTCTCTGCATCGAAGTATTCCGAAAATCAAATATGCGATATTAATACGAGGAATCTTGCCGAGTCGAATTCGAAAACGATGCCGATAGGAAGCGACTACACCCATGATTATATGCTTTCTTCTAGCCCATTTTGTGCACACATTACGCATGCCTTATAGAAATTTAGTCGAAAAACAACTAGTATTAGCGTAAATGATTATAGGTATTGGTGAAACACAATGAAAATTGAATTTCCATGCGTTATATTTCAAAATTCCATTGACTAAGGGCTTTGTTCTATCGAAACTAGACTCAATCAGATTGTGGTAACTAGACAATCTTGCACTTGAAAATGTTGATAGAGAGTTAATCGTATCTTCATATTGCAATTATTAAAATTATAAGAATTCTTTTATGAGCAATTGCTGAATATAAGAAAAGAACAATATTTAAGGTCAAAATAAATTTCGTTTGGTAATTAACACGTTGACGACGGCTTGACCCACCGGTGGGTCATACGTGTCAGACCCGTGGGCTACGTACATTTGTTTATTTTGCTTGCATTTTACAAAATAAATCACAAAGAAAATCGTGAATATCGGCGCCGGCGTCAACGTGTTAATATGAATGCCCTAGAAAAATTGTGATTTTTAAAATCATTGTAGAATTATCATATTAATTACAGTATGACAACATGAAACGATCGCTTGAAATAAAAAAGTAATCTGATCAACGAGGTCTAATAAATGATATCAAGCCTGCATAGTTAGAAATCTATCATAGTAATTTTCCGTTTCATTACTTTGCACGATTAAAAAGATTACTGGACTTTTAAAGATTGACAAAAATATTTGTTCGAACTCCGGACCTGTTTACGAGACGCTGCTGCGCCTTCTTCTTTCAAACTGTAGCGGCCACTATAAATTTCGCAGAACAAGTCGAAGCTTCGATTTCTATCCTGATGACGATGCAGTGCCAACTAATGGCAACCGCTGCAAATTTTTTTGGGCAGCTGCATCGATCGATCGCCGGGGTATCGAGCGGGTTGGATTTTTAAAAAATGACTGTCGACTAGTTGTACTGTTCCGTGCAAGTGGCGCACGAACGGCGCAATCATACGCGCAATCGGTGATGAACGTAGAAACGTTGCACGTGAACAGTGACGTTGGCCATGAGTCGATTTATCACGCGACCATGCAATGCAGCGAGTCTCGCTGTTACTGCGACGAGACTGGTTATTTGTAATTACTCGCGTCGCCGGGATACACCGTTTCTCAAAGTAGACAGGCGAACAACCCGATAGAGCAGTCTATTGGAATTGCAGTCGCCTATTCGCTTTCTCCGTTTCTATACGCAACTTTAGTGCCACCTTTTTTATTGCTTCAAAACTCCTGGATAGAAATGCACGAGAATCGTATGTTTCGGAAGAATATACGAGGGTCGATCAAAAACTGGCTGCACAAAAACAATTTTATTTTCCGTTATTTCCCTCATACCTTTATAACCGTAGCTGAGATTCTTCTAATTAGAATAAGTCCAAACACGATATAAATCCTTTATCGAAGAGCTTGTTATTATACAGGGTTGTGTCACCCAACCAGCACACCTCAAATTACTTCCAATCAGTATATCTAAAATTCTTGGAATAATCTCTGTACGCAAGAACCTCTGAAATTGTATATTTAATAATTTTGTATAAAAATCACAATTCAAAATTTATTTGGTGTTCCTTTACTTGCCGAATCGCAGCCGTCGCTGCTCGACGTACCGCTCGTATCCCATTGTGGTGGATCCAAAATATTACCAGCTATGGTGGAGACCATTCTGCCAGCTATGGGATTGGTTTAATGATAACCTAAACCCTCCATAATTGCGCCTGAATTACAGCAGCTTTCAATATCATCGAAATCCAGGTACAATCTTAGCATCGAGGTACAAACGAGAACCGTTTGGCATGAAATGATCCGTTAACGTTATGGAAATGAGTCCTCGTGTAGAATAAAAGTACTTGCATGCCGTAAATTTTGAAGTGTGTTCAGAGATGTATAAACTAAGCTTGCGTGTAAAATTATTGAACAAAATTTACAGACAAGAAATACGTTGCATGTTCGAGCAATTTATTCAACTGCTATAAAGACTCTTTTTGACGTATACGAAGAAATGTCTTGGATACGTAATAACCACGGAAGCGCGAAGTAAAGAATTTTCTTCGGAATAAAGACATTCATGCGCGAAGTTAATCGATAACTGCATCAAGTATTTTCTATAACATAAATCTTGTGACGCGTAATATTACTTAAAAGCGTGATCAACTCGTGTAAATTTTTTGCGACAATTTTATTCGACGTCACGACAAAATTGAGCAGCGATCCACTTATTTTCACTCCATTTTCTCTACTTTTAAATTTTAATCACAGGAGAACGGCGGACTGTCGACATCGTAGTTTGAAATTGTAACGGCTCCCGAAATCAATTAAAATTTAATAACGCCCGCATAATTTATCAAAGTAAAATTGGAAGGAAATCGAGAGGCGGTGGTAATTGGGAAAGCGCATTCCAATTAATGCTTAAAGCACACCTTCGGAGAACAGGAATGAACGACAGATGAACGACCATCTGGTTATCCGTTAAATGATCGCAATCAACGATGCAATATATGAAGAGGCCGTAATACGAATATTGCACATGGTGAATCTGAAACGGTAGAGGAATCCATCCATCTCTTCTCCACCCCATTTGCCCTCGTCCCTCTTTCAACCCCTTGCCATGACCCTCCGAGCGGGATATAATACTTCGCCTCTTCTCTCCGATACGGTTATTATACTTTCGCATGTCATAGTTCTAAAGGAACGCATGCCTAGTCCAATGCTATTACCTCGAAGAATTTCAGTAACAATCATTTGTAATATGGTGTCAAAAAATTCTTATTTTGTTTGTTGATTTCCAAATGCATTTAACGAATAACTTCCATATTAGACAAATATTTATTGCCTTAGTATTAGTGTTGGAGTTTCAACGATGACAAGCGATGGAAAACAGACCCATCGAACTGTTTTATGGCCCTTTATGAGGGTGAGCCGTTGGCGACGAAGGCCCAGACTCTTTACTCCCGTAAACGGTGCAAATCTCGTCTGCAGTGTCCTTTGCACTATTGCCTTTTTTAAAGCAATGAAGCATAACATGTCGCAAATGTTTCTTTTGGCTCTCCATATTGAACGGTGCAGAAACAATTTTAAAAGAGACTTTGTCACCAACGAAACGTACTTTGAAAGAGCACTGGGACGACTGAAACCGATGCCATAAACTGCTAAGAGATAGACTTATGGGACCACCTAATAAAACGGAAATTCGTGAGTTAACGGGAATTAATAATATGATACTTTGCAACAACAAACAGCCACGAACGAAAAATATTTTAGGAATTACCATTTTAGTTTTGGTAATAAAAACAATACAGTTCCTCTGGAGAAGCAGAAACAGTTTTTGGCAAATCTGTGATATAGAATTCTGCACTAGTTGTTGCGACGGTGTACCTTCTGAAATATCTAATCAAATTATAACAATACTACTGAATACCCTAGAACAACTAATTTCATCATAGCGGATAAAAGCTGTTGAACATAATCGCAAAGCACTAATGGCTTCTTGCTAATTCAGTTAAATCATTAAGTCCAAACATTTACATTTATTTTATTTTATCACCATCAAAGGGTTATTCCACTATGACGATAACATTCCTAACGTTCGATAAGCTTCAGTACTTATTTAGACCCGGACTAAATTAATTGAGGCGCTTTCTTGTCACTACCTAAGCGGCTACTGGCAATGATGATATCATATTTGATTGACGCGTTGACTGCGACACAATCTCAAGCCCGCTTCCCGCTACCCTACCACCCCACACTGGCGCGTATGCAACCAGGCTTGTGCCCAGATTGCCCGTGATTAACCACTTCAGTACGGCTCGCTCGGCAGCAGCGAAAGTGGAACACACGAATACCATGAGAAGTGATCGTCCGATAAATAACTTGGGTTTTCGATGCCAACGAGTGTTTCTTCCTAATAGATATGAATTTACAGTACTATTAGGTTCGAGTGAAAAAATAATGTCAACGATTTACAGTTAAAAAATGTTTCGAGTAATTTTTAGTGGAAAAACCACCTAAACCACAGCCATTTAAATCGCAATAGTTATTAAAAATGACAGCTTCTATAGCAGTTGTATGAAACAGAAGATTGGCAGAAACTAGCTTCTTTCTTCATTAATTTCAACGAGTTCACAATAATGTTATAGATCAGTAATTCTCAAAACACAGTCATCGTTTTATGTTTTATCCGATCAATTGCCATCAAATCCAGTGTTATAAAAAGGATCATTGCATAGAAATTACGTAACATTACCTTTATAACATGGACAAAGGTCTGCGCAACATTCCAAATTCTTCCGTAATTAAAATCCGTCGAAAATTGTTCAGCAATAATTCGCTTCGTCACCGATAATGTTTGGTATGCACGGAAGTACCAGCATATGGTAGCTGGATCCTCTGAAACTTGCTTCGTTTGGGCGCACTGTAACATCGACTCTAATTTTCTGAGCTCGCGAGTTGTACGTACACGTGCAAACGTGCGCACGCACACACCCGCAGAGATACAGACACGATGGCAGGGATCGTGCAAATCATCGATTCCGCCGATAGCTGGCCAAAAACTGATTCATACTGTTTGCCCATATTCCCGGTGTTTACCAACCTGTTACTGATTCTGGGTCAACCTCGTTGGACGAGAATTTCGTGCTTTTGCGGTTATTAGTGGCAGGAGTCGTTATTAAGGATTCAGGCCGTCCTATTGGCTCGGCGATCCGCTCATGGATTGTGAATGAGAAGCGGGATCGAGTTTTTGCCGCGGTAAGAGCCCCGCGGTGAATTGGATTGACGGCCGTTCGCGTCGATGACGGTTTTCTCGAAATGATCCGCCGGCATCAACGGATTTGTTGGAACTCTGTTTCTGTAGATGAATCGGGGGATTGCGGACGGAATTGTAATTTGATCGTCGATTAAAACAGAATTTAGACCGACCATGTTCACCGTGCACCTTTCCTTGTCTACCGTTCATTTTCAATGGAACGGAAACTTATTCCATTTCCATCGGCTACCGCAAAATAGTTTGCGCAGTTTCGACCGAATGCGCGGCTCGTTTTGGATTTCAGATTTTCTTTTGACCACATTGAAATTAAATGTAATACGTGGAATATATGCGATGTTAAAGCAGCACAGAAATATATTGGGTTGCCAACTAAGTAATTGCGGATTCAAAGTAAGAAGGAAAATTCAATTCTTTTGCTTACAAATATAAGTTTATTCAATTAGACAAATCAATTTTGACACTGCCTTTCTTGCAAGGCTTCATATTAATATACTGTACATAACAGAAAAATCGTGCTTGCGACGCTTGCTTTTTTGGAAATAATGTAAGAAAATATGTCGGAAACGCGCGCGTCTTGCCCTTCCATTTTCAAACTGTAATAAAGACGAAACTAAATAATTCAATTTTCTTACTGAATTAAAGGTGGAAGTCCAAACAGCAAGAAAACAATATAGATCAGGTGCTTTAATCCTGCCTTTTTGGAAATAATACAATAAAATATGTCTAAAATGCGCTTCTTGTACTTCCATCTGCAAACAGTGATAAAAACGAAACTAAATAACTAATCGATACAATTTTCTTGCTAAATTGAAGGTGAAAGTCCAGACAGTAAGAAAACGACATAATTTAATTACTTTGAACACGTTGATAAAACAAAGGAACGTGCCAAGGCCATCTATTAACAAAATCCTCAATCACTTAATTGCCAACCCAATAAATCTATCTCTCATGTATGTATTAGTTGAATACCATCGCTGTTTATTATTAGACATAATTCCAATTCAAATTAAATTACAAACATTTTATCGCTTTTATTAATTTATATGTTTGAAATAGTAGTTTGATGACACATGACACATTGAAGCATATTTAACCCTTATTACAACTGCTACTCTTACAACTATTCTACCAACTGTCACTGCCAGTTTGTAAAACCGCTATGGATTATTTATTCATCTGTGGTAATAATAAAAATTCCGAGGAAGATCGTAAAAACAAAACGTTTCTAACATTGGTGTGCAACGTGAAAATTGAAATAGCTCTGCCGAGCTCGTCTTTCTTGTAGTAGATAGACAATATTTTACATGAAAATCCGCAGTTTAGTAGTCATTACATGAATAAACAAGATATAGTAATAATTCTCATCTGAAATACGTCAAAGCTAATATCCTGTTTCCACAGAAAGAAAACAGTCGCTCATGGAAAATTCACCACTTGTTTTCTGCTTTTACGTCACTGTTATATGAAATCTGTCATTATAATTATAGTTATGATTATTTCGTGTTAGTGCACGTAATATTACAGCACCGAGTGTGACGCAAACACGAATTTTCTCTATTTCTTATCTGTATGTGTCCGTCGTGGTCAAAAGGCCACAGCTTTTCACCGCTGTCGCGTTTCGGCTGTAATTCGCATTTGATCTGCGGCAGCTTTTAAATGTTTTGCCATATGAATCTGTGCCGTTGCGCAGAATGGTGAGAGAAGTTGTGGAAAACATTTCGCTAGCAATATTACATGCGAGTGCACGTATTTACGAACGAAATATCAGACGAAACGGCGCAAAAGCTTTTACTAATACCGTGGTTTTAAAAATGTCCGATTAAACCGTCGCGCTGTTCGGAGCTTCTTGCATACTTCGTTCGCGGTAACATCGACCACGCGCGGCCACGCGATATCAGGCAATCCGTTATTACCTCGCGAAAGTCCGTCTTCCATCGGGTCATAAAGAAAATGCGAACCATTAATGTCGCCCGTTCGCGGCCGTGACGCGAATCGCCGCGAACACCGCGAGGGATCGTTTATGGAAATATTTCGCCATCGACCGCAAGCGACCCGTCATTAAACAGCGCCAATCGCGTTAATTTCATGCACGTACCGCCATAAAAACAGGCAACACTGGAAAGACCGTCACGGATGTCGTATTCTCCAAACTGAAGACGCAACGCGCACGGTTGGTAAAAATCTTGGTTAGTAAAAAGACAAACTGAAATTCGCGAAGCAACAGTTACGGATTTTTATACGTTCACCACTGACTTTAAACATGAAGACCCTTCTTTGCATTTAATCTTTGCATTTACTTTTTTTTATTTACTTTTCTATTATATTTATTATTTTACTTTATTGTTATACTAGAGAATATATTTTACCAGTGACGTATTTAATATTATTTAATATATAATACTGACGTATTTCACTAATAAACAAAAACAGAAGTTCAATTTTCTTTTCGTCGATGTCCTGTCGCGTGCTACTAAAACTTCTTTTACTAATTAGCTGTTTTTTCATTACATCCGAAGAAATATCCAACATAGAAATACCCATCCATGGTAATGCGAGATAAGGAAACCTCTAGAACGATTGCACGTAACATAACACAGCGCAGTCTTAATCTGGTGACGCTTAAACTTTTAATTACTTAAAGGTCTTAAACCGTTAATTCGTTCAATTTAATACTACTAGATGTTACTAAATACACAAGGTGTTCCGAAATTTTTCCGTAAATACTTCGACAATGTGTTTTATACTAAAAAAATAAGGCTAAAATGTATATGACAAAAAGTCCCTAAATGCATCTTTACGAATTTGTGACAGAAATACAAAATATGATTTAAACACTGTTAAATATACTTTTAGATTTTACGCGACAAGAGGCACCTGTGTCATTACATTCTTCCTCTTACTAGCTGCCTCACTGCCGCAACTATCCCTTGCTATTGACCGCCGTCAATCATCCTCAATAGTGACCGATAGCTGCGGCAGTGGACAGCTAGTAAGAGGGGGAATGAAAACACGCCTTTTTGTCGCGTGAAGACTATATGAACCGTTTATTTTGAAAGTGGTGTAAGTCCATTTTCTCTTGTTTCGAGAAAATTAAAGGTTAACATATCTGTTAATTAAAAAATTTAGACAAATTATATGAAGTCTGGCAATGTTTCTACTATTTTATCAATATGTAATTTAGTTATATAAATTTGTTTTAGGCGTATTTGACTAAACTGATGTAAATCATCGATTTTTTATATAAAATAGTGTATGATGCACTATTGAGAAACCTCATCCAACATATTTGGAATTAATTTACCTGTTCTCTGTTAGTGTTTCTTCTTATCTGTTTTTAATCTCTGTCAATTGGACTTATACCACTTCCACAAACGATGATTATGCAATTTCATTTACCGACCAATTTTAAATTGTACAAAACATGGGAATTTTTTAAGAAATTAAACACGGACTAGTTATACATAACAAATTTATATTAAATTAAGCCTGAATTACCTGCTATCTTATTTTTTTCAAAAATTGACTTACACCACTTTGAAAATGAACGGTCCATATCTCTTAAATTCAATTCCTTGTAGTTTTGTCGAATCTCTTCGCAGACGATGTTGATCTTTGTAATTAAACCGTTTCTTGTACATTATCATTATTATATCTTCTATATTTCTTATTTTTGTTATAACTTTTCAATAATGTATGTGTGGACTTTCTGTTCAGTAACATTTTAGTCTTATACATAGAATACACTCCTGAAATACGTACGAAAAATGTGGGACAGCCTATATGTTTGGAATAAAATTCGTCGACATACATCGTTTTATAACAATATTAATTTATGTTGTATATCACTTATTCATGACAAGTGATAGCTGTTTGATCTGTGTTTCGGCACGTTTACAGATTGTTATATACATACAAATGGATGAATACTATCGTTTTACGTAACAAACTTCCGAGCCACGGTAATATCTAATATCCTGCATATTTTTCTATTTTTCTAAGCAAGCACTTGTATTCTAAGAATTTTTGTGTTAAAAAGCATGAATGTTCAGGTAGTCAGAAGTGCACAAATTTTTATGTTTTTGTAATTAACACTAAGCCGTCCGCACTTCTAATCTAGATTTTTTCGTGTTGCGGCGGTAGAACCGACGTCCATAATTTCATTTCTTGTGGACAAGATGTCCACCACAATATGTATAATTGTGTCTTCTTTTTCGTTTGCCATTGTCGAAGGGCACGGGTTTTTATGAAAACTCAAAGTTGCTGCGTCTGTAATTTACTGTTAGTTAAACAGACAAGTAATATTAACTTCTGTTTAGCTTTTGCATGTCACCAACGTGAAGCTACCGGCACATACCCAATAGTTTTCGCATGGCACTAACGTGGAGGCATCGGACGTCATAGTCGTCATAGACGTTAATAGCAAAATCGTCCATTTTTAAAAGCTATTTTGTAAATGGATATTATATTTTATGTATTACGTATCCATTGTATCCACGTATCCACCTTTTTTCACCTGGTTCGTCAAAGACTAACAATGATGCTTTTAGTGAGATTGGAAAGCAAAACGTAATTTTTTCTTTCAGGACGATTATATTTTCCATTGAAATTGACATACTATGCGCCCCTTATTTTGGTATCGATATGATCCACTTTAAGTTTAGCTATGTAATGTTAAACGATGGTCTTTGTGACTGCACGTAGGGTAAAGGCAAGTAATATGGAGTATCGCATAATCTTAATAAAGTATTTTAAAGGAAATTTTAATACATAATGCGCCGAACCCACGCGATCACACTTCCACTAAATTGCACCTAGCACACATTAGGATATTTTAAACTTGAAAGGCAAACTGGTACACAAGAACATGAAAATTCACAGTTAAATCGTTATTAATCGTAAAATCGAAGAACATTGAAATAATACAGTGTCATATAGCTTGATGTCTCAATGCTCATTACATTAAATTAATTACTTTGATTTTATGGAATTCTTGAGGTCATTGGGTCGACCGTTGAAGTGGTAAAAAAAGTAGCAGCTTCTGAAATGTATTCCTCGATTGTATCGGTGATTGCTCGAGTGCAGTAGTGCCGACGCAACGATCACTCTGGTTTAACGTTTTGATGAATTCAGTTTTCCGTGGGTATCTGAAATTCCCATGAACATTTAACTGGCAAGATGTTAGCGTGCTGTGCAAATAGTTTTCGCCGCAGTCAACTGACACCATAAAAATGTTTCACGAGTATTAAGAGCGTTAAATCTTTATTAGTACACGTTACGCGTCTACTGGTTCGGGAGGTGATTCGGTCAATGACACCTGCGCCCGCCTTCAATCCCGATAAAATTAATTGGCGCTGTTCACGATCCACGCATTCCCGATTAATTTATCGTTTTACGACTTCGTGATATTGATTAATGAATCCTTAATAACGTACCACGTTTGTCTAGCACTGTGCATGAGCTGGCATAAAGTTTCAGTGCGCGGAAATTGGCACGTTACTTGAAACAGAAAGTCTCGTGAGCGACGTTAAAGAATTTAACAACCTTTTAAGGAAGAAATTTTTCAGAGTCAACGATGCTATATATTACAACAATGTTCCCGGGTAAGACGATGTTCCCTGTAATCGACAGATTTTCCACTATCTGAACGACACGAAACGGATTTGCTCTAGTATCGTCGACTTTATGGCGCTTAAGCCCCCATTCCATCCATTATTTAGTAGACGGAAGCACAATGGATAGTTGAAACGACGTTTATATTTATAATGAAACTGGTTACTCGTAAAATTTTGATTTTCACGGTGATTGGGGAAGTCAAATTCGTAGTTTCGACTAGTTTTCTAGAAAAGGGAAATATCGATAAGGTTCTGAAAAAATCCATCGTTCATTGTACAAATGTTTAAACATTTCCATTGAAAAATTTAAAAATTGTTTTCGCATTTTTAATATTCACGATTGTTGAAGATAAGAAACGTGTGTCAAATATTTTTCCGAACAATGACGCACAGAAATTGTATAAAAATCAGTGTGTCCAGATAAAATATATTACCCCGCCCTGTTAAATTCTGCATGATACACTGTATTCAATTGTAAACCAAAGCAGAATTTATATATGTACATACAGTGACTCTTATTAATATTCAGGCACCTTGTACAACGCAATAACTTTCTTAAAACTGCATTAAATAATTTCAATTTCTTTTTAAATTATGTAGGTATACTGGAGGTATACGATTTTGTTTAATAAATGGATTTTTTGTAGCCTCTTTAATTATACTCCGACGCCCTCTAACTGTGATTATCCTTGGCCGACCTGTTCGTGGCTTATTTTCTGTGGTTTTCGTTCTCTCATAATTTCTAACAATGCTCTGCACTGTTGTTAAAGTTAAATTCAGTTCTTTACCAATTTTTCTATAACTTTCCCCACGTTTTCGAAGGAAAATAACACGATGTCGCACCGATATTGGTATTTCACTTTTCTTCGCTGTCATGATGCTTGCACCGAGTTCAAAGATGCACTAGAGACACAGTACAGGCCAATGCTACTATTTAAACAAACAGTTGTTTACGTTTTTTTCAGTATTGCTAGAATACATGCGTGCTTCTTAAAATTTAGCAGTCAAATTACAAGTGTACGAATACTTTCTTTGCTGTTAAATATTTGTATTTCTTGCATTATTTTTTTGTTACGTGTTAATAAAAATTCTTCATTTGCACATTATCTTTGTACATAGTAGACAATTAACCGAAATAGTTTTTCTTTGTGGACCATTTGTTTACGTAAAGTTATTGCAAAAGAACTGGGTGTACGAATACATTTTTGACGCACTGTATGTATAACAAAGTACATCTTCGCTAAGGATGAAATTCATTTACATGAATACATGAAACAATGCTAAAGTGACAGACCGTTGGAACGACTCGTTTCCTTTCGACGCGAAGAGACACGGTAGGAGAACAAAAAGAGTGCTCTTGGCAGAACGTAACTTTTTCAGCAAGCGCAGCGCGGCGGCCAGATTGCATCGATCGGGAATTCTATTCAATCGACGATACGTTTAGCGAATCCAACGAAAATTACTCTCGCGGCTCACGTATTAATCCCTGGTACACGGCAATGGCCGTGCAAGCGACAGAGTGCTTGCTCTTCCATTTCGGCAAACGTATCGCGGCAAAATCTGCTGCGCGGCGCCCTGTCGTCCCGCGGACGTAATCACGCTGTGCGAACATGTAAATCCAAAACGATCCGCCGCTCATTCCGAAACGCTAACATCCATTACGGGGGCCGCGTCGCGCGTATTTACGTTTCATCTCTTTCGGAAGTCGTTTGATCATCTGCTCCCCCCTTTTCTCACCCTCTTTAATTGTTGCCGAGTAATGTAGCAGAACAATATGTGACCGTCGACTAAGACGGAGTTATTGTTTCGTTTTATATGCAAATGTCCGTCAACCATTTGAGTCAAACTCAAGCTGAAGATTTCACACGAAATCTGTCAAGTAGAATTAATATCCCTTTCGCTTTTAATCCTTTGCCCTGTAACAATAATACATTTCCCTCTAAGAGTATTAGAGCACTTGCAGAAAATTAAATAAATCTCCTACAACTTCCAAAATATGCGTCGCACGAAAAAAAATTGTATAGAAAATATATATAAATAATTGTATAGAAAAATTATATAGAATTGTATGTGTTGGCAATGAGGATCGCTGAATTATCCACATAGCCAAAACAAAGGATACCGATCTTTTGCACATGCGTCATTCTGCATCTGAGCATCCTAGGTGTATAGTAAACGATCGTCCTGCATTAAAAGTGTCTTTATAGAATCCACATTCATCGACCATTATATAATAAATATCACTTTTTTTTATAGTGCCCGGCGTCTAGTTCATTTAGTTATACCCCTAAAATCACAACAGTATGAGGTAATGCTTGTTTTTATTATTGGTGGAGGCGTTTCGGAAAGAGGATCGATTCTGCTTCTGTTTTTATAGAATACCATATTTTTGATATCAAAATATGGAGGAATATCGAATTCTGAGTAAAAAGGTATTGATCTTTTCCAGCCCTTAAACCTGATAGCTTATCACAGATTTCCACAGGCCAGCGATGTTTACGTGACGAAGACAGCGATGTAACGATATAAAAATTACGTCAATTTTATAAAAGACAATTAAATTCTGAAATTACAATTCGTCTATTATTTCTGATCCTAGTCGGATCTATGCATTTTATAGCTCTACATATTTAGAAAACATATCGTATGAAATGAACTCAACATACGTTTTCGATGATTAAAATGCAAGAAATGAGCAATCAAATTTCATAAGTGACAAACACTTATAATTTAATATGTACCTTCGACATAAAATAATATCCTAACACCTTTAGAGGGGGGTGTATGTGATCTACTAAATATGAATTTTATTCATTTCTTCTAAATCGAAACAAATATGGATTCTTTTGTTATCAAAATCTAGGAATCGAAATAAATAAAATTATTAGCCCTTATCGGTCGTTAAACATTCAATTCTAATGTATAATGACAGAGATGATTTACAACCTTTAAGGGATAAAAAATTAAAAAATGTTTCGTTCTTAGGGTAATCATTAAAAACGAAAAAATGATAATCAACATAGCTGTAAAAAAAACGTAGGGCCCAGGATGAACATCATTTATCCTCTAAAGAAGGGATAAAAGAATCGTTCTTACTGTTTGTCACTTTTAAGCCAAAATAAAAGAATTTCTCAAGTAAATTGAAAAATTCGAGATACGTTTGATGTAGGAAAATCTCTTTTAAAAATGAAATTGTGCATAAAAGATACGCGACATTTCAAAGGAATTCTCTCCTAACGTTTCTATTTTCCACCCCGTTTCCTTATTGCAGTTCCAGCTACCGAAAAACAATTCTGACATCGCAGAAAACATCAGCCACCTGAAAGCGTAGCGTTTATCAGGTATCACGAATTAAATATTCATTGGAATCGATTCGAGTCCGACCGTGTCGAGCCATGGGAATTGTGATACGTTTCAGGGACCCGTCGCCCGTTCCTTCAACTGGCATCTAAGATTCATGAATTTATTCGATTCGCTGAACTTTTATCGGGCCAACGAGGAACGCTTACGGTAAATTTTCACTTCCGTTTGTTTGTATTTGTTTGGCCGCGTAACTCGTGTTTCCGAAAAATTTTGGAACTGACGAGTGCGACTTGCTTCATGAAGTGGAAAAATTCCTCGTAGAATATTTTTTTTTTTGAGCAACGGGATCACGATGCTACACGAAAAAATGACCTAAACGAACCCGTAAACAGGAGTGGAATTGTTAAAAACATTTTTAAATGTAATTTTGTAAAGAAGAATTGTACAACAATATACGTAAACTGGTTTTAAATATCGAAACTCCCACTTTTATAACAAATTGTTTATTTTTGTGTGAGACGTTCTTGTATTAGGTTAGTAAATATGAAATGTCGGATGTTTAAGTTAATTTTATAAACTGTATACCTTTTTTCAAAAGGTGTTAATTTAACATAAATATGCCCCGTTTGCTTTACTACACCTTTTTCAACGAGATTTCAATACAGAAATGTCTGTCTGAAACAAATTCTGTTCTTTAGAATTAATAAACTCTGATATGAAATATTTCAGACTGTCTTCATTTATATACTATTTAGTGCGTAAAAGCTGTCCTAAATGTTTAAAATAGTGACAGTCGGGTGGCGAAAGATCTATATTTTATAAAATTTTATATTTTACTTCATTTAATTTCGCACTTGTTTCGTACGACTGAATTGTTTATTGATCAGAAAAATCGGAATTTCTTGAATAGAGACACCTATGAATTAACCCTTTACGGTCGGAGCCATTTCAACTTAAGATCCAAAATATTTTTCCAAACTTATAGCGTTTCCATTTTAAGTAACCTGGTGCGTTTTGCACATTTTAGAATTGATATTTGCGAGTCTTGCAATAGTTAACAAGCTCTTAACAATTTTTTATATGCGAGTAAACTAAAAAATGAGTTTGAAACGTGGCATGATAATTTTCAACGGCGCCTTATAGGCGCCATCCGACCGCAAAGGATTAAATTCGTGTTGGGAAAAGTGTATTGAAATGAATGGGGTGCACTTTGATTAAATCAAAAAAAAAAGATATGCAGTTTTATATACTCACTTAAAAATCCAAAAACATGTTTTTCCTCGACGCTGCAACAAGGTGAAACAAATCTGGCATATTTGAGTCACGTTTGAAGGAAGGCGCCATAGATTCAACATTTGCAAAAGAGCAGTTGTCGGTTCAATCTCAATAAAATTGCAAATTCAACGTTTGAGAAATTGTATGTGCTTGGATGGGAGTTTCGGTATGTCGATTCTCAACATCCGTCACTTCGGGAACGGTTAAAAACGGCGCCCGATGATTAATGTGTGATACATATATTTTAAAACGTAATAACTATATAATGAAGAGACGCGTGGATATAATGATATTGCCGGTGGTACAAAAAGTCGTGTTGGTCGACGCGTTGTCGAAGTATAGTATTCAGTCGTACTTGGTAATTGGTAATGATGTTCGCCCGCTCCCTTTCGGGCCTTTTATTTGTTAGCTGGTAGGAAGCTGGAAGGAGAGGTGGCAGAGGAAGTGGAAAGTGAAAATGGGATAACAAGGGAGCATGAAAAATCTGGACACGGGAAATGGTTGAGCCATGCTGCCTGAAGGTTACGGATTTAATTGTTTTATGGACTCAGACGTACTCCTCGCTAGAACGGTCGAGGAACCGAGCCCGGACCCATAAAATGGTTGGGCTATGTTGTGTCCAAACAGAAATATTTTTCAATGTTTTTAGGGACTTTTTCCAACTTCTGGTCAAATAATTCTTACAGATTCTGTGAAGCGTGTGCGTAGAGGTAAATTGAAGCAATAGAACATCAATGTAAAACGAGTAATAATATTTTCATTTTCTCATGTTTGCGAACCAAGGAACAAAGTAACAACGTTCACGGTTACGTTACAAATCTGCATGTAATATATAGTAAACCACTAGCCCCGTAGTATCGTGTTATTCCAATCGGGTATGTAGTATAAAAAAATGTTTCGACTGAATGTCGTTTGGCATAAAGAAGTGCACACGCATTAGTAATAATTTGTTTGTTATTTTCCTTTCGGATCAAAATATGAGGGTGTAACCTACGTTAAGTAGAGCCTTCTTAACATAATTTAAAGAGTTCTTATTGAATGCTGACGCTAATGACCCAGCTGTCGATGCGATTCTAAACTCCGAGTGGAAAAAAAGAAAAGAAGCTGAACTCGAGAGAGAAAACGAGTTAACTTCATTTCTTCCATCGACGTCTGTAATAAGAAGAACAAGAAAGGGGAAAGAAAACGATTCCGAGTCTGAGTTAGTAACCGTGCTTGCAGAAAGTCTTAACGAAAACGAGAAAATGGAGAAGTTCCACACGATGATCCGAATCCATTATTTCTAGTTTCACTTTTTCAAGATTTAAAAATGATGCCACGTTCGCGATACAAATGTTAAAATTGCTATTAACCCCTTTATATCGCATTACGACTCCTTTTACGTCGCATTGATTAGCTCATGTATTTCTTCCTAATATTTTCCTAAATGGGGCTAGACAATTTTTGTTTCTTGTATTGTCTCTATTTACTTCCGTTTCTAGACTTTGATAGTAGAAAAATTCAATTTAATTTCGATTTAGAAGAAATTAATAATATTCATATTTAGTAGATTGTACATGAAATCTTTATCACGAGTCTGACTCGTTATTATAGTGCAAGAGGTTAATCATAATATAACAAACACCTTATATCGTGACATCGTTCTCATCCTCATTCACCTGTCATATTATCTTCGTCTTCGTTGCACACGCAACATAATAATATATAATTACATATAATACATAAAAGAATACATGAGAGAATCTTTTCCATATCTAACGTTATTTACGGAATGGATCCATGATTCCAATTTTGCCAATGTTTCTAGACTCCAAACAAATAACACTTAACTCCTTGGGGCACGGTGGGATTAAAAGTGTCCCACCGTTTTGATGTATTTCACGGCATGGCGGGTCATTTTTAGTCCCACCTCGAAATCTTGCGGTAGCTGCATCTGCATAGGTATATATTTTGTCTTATTTACGTAAAACAGTTGGTAATATCTTCAAACAATGTTACAAATGTATTCCTTGTGTTGGCGACATTCAACACGCAATTACCGATTGACCAATTGTTATAAACGGAAGGTTTATTGCACTAACATTGTTTTCTCAGTTTCATGTAAAAAAATCGCAGAGATAAGTTAATTTTTATAAAAATTAGTTCTTTATAAGCGAGTAACGAGTTTTATAATGAAAATCAATGGTTAAATTTGTTTGCAAATGATGAAAGTATGGTGGGATTTTATTTGCCCCACCATGCAACTTGTGGAGTAACACAAAAAGACAATTTTTCTTTATTGTTTACGTTGTATATTCTTAAACCTAAAACGCATCCAATAACAACAAACTAAATTAAGTATTACTATTTTGTTATGTTTTTACATGATGTTATATCTTTATTAATACAAATATACCAACTTTGTTTCATTTAAAATCCAATAAAATTTCTGTGCAACATAGGTCTATTTTTGATCTAAAATCCTGTGCCTCAAAGAATTAAATCTTACCCAGCCTCGATGAGAAATAATTCGCCCAGAAATATACGTGACAGAGTATATTTTTAATTGGGAAACAGATGATCTATAGGGAATAAAGAGCCGTGATACAGTTACGTCGCCAATTGTATATGAGGTAATTTAATCGTTGGGCATGAATTATGGATTTTCTATATTATCGTTTACGTTTGGTTACGTTTCATATAAAAGTGTGTTTCTTAAATATTTACTACCCTAGCTGCAATACGACGAAGACATTTGTATCGATGTACAAAATGGTCCATCCGTTACAACGAAAAAGATCTGACAGTTACGTATCGATCCCCTAAGAACGATATTACATCGAATTCGACGATATTACCTGCTTCATGTGAAAATCTAAATTAATTATATACGACCACTGAATTAATCAATGCTCGTCTAGGACTGAGCATAAATTCCGACTAAAAAATAATTGTCTCTCTACCCGTTGAAAAATGATTTCCTTAACGACCGTTTGTGCAGACAAACTTGTGTTCCGCACCAAAATGTCCCCCAACAAGGAATGTACGCTGGGACGATGAAAAGTTTCTCACGAAAATGAGCATTCTGTTTTTTAGAGCGCCGCTCTGGGGACTGCAATATTCTGCATGATTTCACAATTATGAGGAATTTATGCAAGGCGTAAAGCGGACACGGTCTTCGCGACTTTGCAGGTTAAAGTCCCTCCGCGGCAAGGGTTTTAGGGCTGAACGACTTGCTTGGTACCGCAGTTACTTTTAATTAGACCGCTTGAACGCTCTATCTTCGGGCGTTTCGAGGTAGAGGAGAACACCGACTTAGCAGCAATTTTTACCCATTAAGACCCCGGGAAGAGTCTCCTGGGACACGTTCCGTGGTTAAAACCAAAATTTCCGTGTACTCGCCGCATATCTTTCCCGAAAAATTGCAACATTAGATACTTCTTCCTAAAACGTTAAACTTTTACTTTCAAGAAACCAGGCCGAGTATTTGATGAAAACTTCAAGTTGAAAATCTAGTTAAACTGCGATATTTTCGGCGACATCTTTGTCGGATTTAAAACATCGGCAGTTTAGGGTAGTGCTCCGAAATAATAACTCCAAGGGAAAGTTGTTAAACCTGATCATCTATCTTCTTCAATTAATTCGTTATTATCAATTGTACGCGATAATTAGAGACGAATATTATACTTTTAATTTGTCCTTCATTGTAATGCTTTATTTTCTGCTTTAAAAATTAATCTTTAAAACACAGATAAGAACGATGTAGCTTTTATGAATCATATAGTAAGGAAAAGCTGTTTTTTATTAGCTTATGAAAGTAATTATAAGACTTTTTTAATTTTTAGCGAGCGTATAGTAATATTGTTCGATTTAACTCGAGCATCTAAAATATTTCGCATATTTTTCATGATAGAAAAGATGTAAAAAAAATTTGTTCGAGGTTATGTATCGAGGTATTAATTTCGATGACTTTGGAATCTTACAAAATATAACCTTGAACAAATTTTTTTGCTCGTCGTAATATTTGCTCCTCTGAACCAACTAATTTTTTCCTCTGATAGTTGTTCTATCAGAAAAAAACAAGCAAGATATTTTAGATGCTAGAATTTAATGAGATATCCTGTATCAAATAAATAACTGTTAAATGTAAAACAATCTGAACCCTTAAAATCTGAACAGTCGTAAATTTAAAACAATGAATAACCCGACTTTTTTACGGGTTTCGTAAATGCTGAAGCACTTAATTTATGCTTCTCGTGTACTATCAGTAATTTTCTACAACTCACCCTTCGACTATTGCCATCCTTTGAGTTTAAGCTGGGTTCTGATGTCACGGTCCCGAAAATTGTAGGCTGCAACAAAAGAGAGAATAACTTATTTTCTATCAATGAAAATAATTGCTATTATGCTACATGGCTATATACCTTCTTGCTATTTAATTAATACGTATAACATCGTTCGAACACATCATTCGCAGACAAATAAATCGCAGCAGAAAAAACATGATCCAAAAATTTTGATAGAAATCTATTCGCAACATTATATTTAATGAAATGCATCGCAAATGAATCCTAATTTCGATTAGAAATGGTTAAACGAAAACAATTAAATTTGCGTGTAAACCAAATTCAGTTACAATGTAATTCGTAATTACAATTGGGATGTAATTACAAAATAATAATTATTTAAAGTAATTTTATCCTTAGCGAAAATGCAGTCCGCTGATTTGTTTATGAATTATTGATGAAAAATACTGTCCGATGTGAGGCGAGCTTTCCTGGCGGTAGTCGGCTGAGCCAATCAGTGGGACGACTTCGTTCGCTCGTTGGTTCAGCCGCTTTGCGCAAGCTGAGCTCGCCTCTTATTGGTCAGCATCTTCCTTTAATAACTCGTTAACGACGCTTCGGAAAACATTTTTGTAAAGGAAAAAGTTCCTTCAAATAACCTTAAGAACTCCCTTTTCCCTATTGCGAGGGATTTTTCGTACACCCCGTATATTGATCGTCGTGTACTGTACTATGATTATATTAGGTTGTCCCATAAGTTTCTTCCGCGCTACGCTATGAATGACTCTAAGTGGCTGTATTTATATAAACATGCAGACTTATCTCTTAGCCGTTTATGGCATCGGTTTCAGTCGTCCCAGTGCTTTTTCAAAGTACGTTTCGTTGGTGACAAAGTCTCTTTTAATATTGTTTCTGCACCGTTCAATATGGAGAGCCAAAGGAAGCGATAAGCGAAATAAAAACGCACCTAGATGAATATTTTGCAAGTAAGCTTCAACAATTTTGGAAAGAGGGCACAATGAGGCTTCCTGAGAGATGGAAGAAAGTTATAGAACAGAATGGTTCATATATAACATAATAAATCCACCTTAAACAACAAATATCGTGTATTCATTTCGCATTCCAAAAAAAGGGAAGAAACTTATGGGACATCCTAATACTATGTATCGTTCTCATTGTATTACATTAAATATATTTAATTATACCGCTTGAATTCCGTTAGTAGTAAACATATCGATGTAAAACAGTGAATCGCGCGTTGATAAACATAACAACTGCTCAACTGGAATAAAGGAATAGTTGAAAGATTTGATACGTTGATAAAATTTGAAAGATTTTAACTCATCGATCGATTTTTGTTAAGTAAAGCCTAGGACCATAGTTTGCTGTTATTATAATAAGACAATTACATTCACTAGCTTTTAGCCGCCAGTCGGTGGTTTTTTGACATCGATCGACGAGCTGTCAGTTCGAAATAGAGACATGATTCGCCCGCGTGAAATCGTCCGGATGTTACGCGTAAAACTACGAATCCCCGAAACGCTGCTGTAAAAGCTGTCGCCTCGTAAATCTACGAAATGCCATCTATGTAACCCGATGGCTGCAGTCAAGCCATTAACTGCCCCTGACCGAGAAAATTCGTTCGATGCGGCGTCAAGCAAAGCGGTGGCGTTAACGGGAAACGGTGCACGGGGAAACAGGATCCGTACAACGCTCAGAAAATATAATTCCGGTGTAAACTTTGTTACGAAGTAATTCCACTGTTTGCGGCTGTCGGCCAAGAAAGCGTATTCATCGTCTCGTTCCTTTAGCTCCGAGGAAGGAATTATTTTCCAAAGACAATTCGAAATACTGTCTATTCCAACCACTTAATTTACATGCGCCTTGAATAGAATTTGTTATAACGTAAAACTACGGCTACACGATATTAAACTTCTAGAAACGTTTTTAATTTGAATAGAATTTATTATAAATACAGGTAAATAATATTGAAAATTTAGAAACGTTGTTAAAGTAATTTGGCAACTTGAAAGATATGAGATTAATAAATTGATGGAGATATTAGTCGCTATTAAATATAATGTTTACACTAATTTGTACGAATTAAGTACACAGCAAAATACGCGCATTCGAAAAAGGCAATGGCAAAGACTAGCGTTGCGTATCGCACGAGAAAAAGTGGTGTAATTGTCCCTGAAAAATTGGCGAGAAGTATTCGGGTTCAATTGATCCAATTGACTCAATTGATTCCATTAATTTTGTTCGAGAATGCAGAAAGTACCTCCGTTGCGAGCTTAATTGGTTCATCCATTTTCTTTCATTCATGAAATTGATTAATACAAGTAAGTTCTCATACAATTCGCATTCGTATCACCCTCATGATTAAACTGTGAACCTTCGTGCATTTATAGCAGTTACAAATTATTCAAACGTAAGAAAAATGCGAAAGGAAGAAATCTGCATTAAGAAATATCAGTAAAGAATCTGTTGAGATTACGTTATTGCATTAACAAAATAACATTATATGAAATAAGAGAATGTTGCTGAAAGCAAAATTATATAATGGTTTCTTAAAATAAAATCTGTTTGTTGCAACTTATTTTGAGGATTGCTTCTCTTTCCATATAGGACGTAGAAACGAAAAAGCCGTTATTTTAAATTGCTATTATCTCAAACAAATAAAATAATTATTCTTATATGGCTTTTAAATATTTGCCGAAATACGACAGTCAGCGTGGTGATCTGCAAAATCAATTTCTCTCGTAACTTGGTTTCCACAGACATTCCACGAAATGGCAATTCGAATAAAGATATACAATCTACTTGTTAGAAGATCGTAACTTCACGAATCGACAAAAAATTAAATGAACTTCGATTGAACGTCGGTTTCGGTTTAGATGGAGTCCACATAAACCGACTTCATTCGCCATCGGAACGTAAAGGCCGAAGAATAACGCGCTCATAAACGTCAACTATCAAGTTCATGATGATGATATGGCGAGACGCGGTGTGCTCTTAATTCAAATCAGACAATCCGCAAAGAGAATCAATCCCACCGACACGGAAATGGCCGCGATAAGGTGCAAGTGCCTCTTCAGACCAGTCTGTAATTCGGCTGGTTAAAAGGAAACGAAACTCTACTTGAAGGACTAACCTATTTGAAGCGTTTCGATCAAACGGTAAACGGATTTGGTCTATTAAACGTTCGTTTATTTTCGTAATAACAGCGGCAATATTCTTAATGCCAGCGGTACGCTGGAATTAAAACAGCGAAAGACAAATGGCACAAGTGCATCTTAGGTGCATCGTCAGGATTTCCGGTTTACGCGACGATAAAGAAGGGACGAGGCGAAAGGTACGACTTTACACCGTTCGCACGACGGTGGGGAAATAGTGAACGTGACAACGGAAACAATAAACGGCGGTACGTGCTCGGTGTTTTCTGAAAATTATGTCTTCATGAAAAGTTAACGCACACGGTTCCATGAATTACAAACGTGACAGAAACTGCGCCGTCGGATCAATTAACATTTCCATCATTATACCTAGACTGTGAATTTTATTAATTTCCGTTGAGACTGCTGTCCGTTGCTTAGAAGAAGTCCGTTGAGGGAAGTATGGGAGCGATTCCCACCAAACTACTTACAGTGGGCCGCATATTAATGCGATTATTAAATCGGACATCATCGTATTTGAGAAATTACTCCGTATCTTTACTGTTTGTTGAATTAATGAATTTATAGGTTTTTAATAAGTCATAACACTTACTTTAGATTCTACAAACATAAGTTTTATTTACATAATTTGTATAGTTTTATTGTTAATTGAAATTAAATGAACTAGTGCTTAATTTTGACGTCGGAAAAATATTCGGACATGCCATACGCTTTGTAGTTTAAGTGCCCTGTTAAGGTGAATACTTTATTTGATGGCAATGTTTCTAAACATATGATGTAAGCACTATCTCATAGAATTACTTTCACTTCAAATCTTGTTCGTATTGCACATATTAGCTGTGAATATGCCACGTAAAGGGAATAATACCTCGTTTAATATACGCCAACTTAATATAATCGTGAGGATATAATCGTGAGGATAGAATTGAATCTATCCCTCAAAAAGGTCGCCCAAAGTTACTTAACGATCGCGATAAACGTAATATTATTAGGAAAATAAAAGTAGATCCTAGTTTAAGCGCCACAAAATTGACAACAGAGTTTTTTGAGGAGACCGGCAAGAAGATTCATCCCGAAACAGTTCGTCGGATGCGTCATGAAAATGGATATCATGGTAGAGTTATCCGAAAAAAGCCATATATTAACGCTATTAATCGAAAGAAGCGATTACTCTTCGCTAAAGAATTCACTTCTAAAGAAGAAACATGGTTGAAAGATGTAATTTTTGCAGACGAAAGCAAATATAATATTTTCGGGTCTGATGAGCACAAACTTATATGGTGTAAAGCTAACGAAGAGCTTCTTACTATAAATCTGAAACCAACGTTGAAACACAGTGGAGGAAGTGTGATGGTTTGGGGTTGTGCCTCAGCTGCTGGGGTGGGTGAATCAGTTTTTATTGATGAAATTTTAGACAAAAATAAATATTTAAATATTTTGAAAGAAAATTTACTAAAAAAGTGCTATTAATATGAACATTCGTAACAATTTTAAATTTTACTAAGATAGTGACCCCGAACATAAATCACGTATAGTTCAAGAATATTTATTATATAATTGCCCAAAAGTATTGAAAACTCCTCTACGATCACCAAATCTAAATCCGATTGAAAATTGATGGGATTACTTAGATCGTCGAATCAGAATATCGCCAATAAAGTCCAAAGAAGAATTAAAATTGCGATTAACTGAAGAATGGTCACGTATTCCATTAGAATATTTAAATAAAATTATTTCTAGTATGCCTAAACGATTAAACCATGTAATTAGGCAAAGGAGTAATCCAATGAAGTATTAACATGGATTTATTTTTGTTAAAGTATATGTATATCCTTAATAACCAGATTATAATTTGTAAAGTGTCCGAATATTTTTGCGCCGTCAAAATTAAGCACTAGTTCATTTAATATCTATTAACAATAAAACTATACGAATTATGTAAATAAAACTTATGTTTGTAGAATCTGAAGTAAGTGTTCTAACTTATTGAAAAACTATAAATTCATTAATTCAACAAACAGTAAAGATACAGAGTAAAATTTTCTCAAATACGATTGTTTCGTCCCGAAGACGGAAACGCCTGGAGTTTCTGCCGATGGGGTTTATGACACGGACGTGAGGAAGGTTATTTTTGAGGAGAAGGCCTTTTTCTACATCTGGCAATCAGAATTATGTTAATTTCATTACCGCCTTCCTCAATAACCATTCCGTGTCATAAAGTTAAAGATTTCTGAGAGAACTGCCTAATTGCATTTCGAAGCCCACAGCTGGGACGTGCAATAAACCGGGTAATCCGAAGGGTCACCCGAACCGTGTACGCGACGGTACCGCAAACGTCGCCGGCTGACCTGGACGATTCCCGTAGCACTTTTGGCGTTGTAAATTATATACAACGTAACACGCTCACGGTTTGACAAGGGGATGTCACCGCGTTAAAGAAGGCACTGATTGGTACTCTACAGCAATCGGCAAAGGCCAATCAGTGCCCCTCCATCATACCAAAATGCAATTCTCGAGGAAACCCCCAAAAGGCAGAAACGCCCACACCCCCAGAAGAATCACGAGTTCGAGCATCGAACGATTAGAAAACAGACACTCTTCTTCAAATCGTCAACCGAGACACATCGGTCTCCATACTTCGGCGCGCCGCTACATACGAACTAACGTCTCACAAGGAGACTACGGGAACACGCGAACACCAATATCTAAAATATATCAAGGTAGTTCCTCGGTAACACGTCAAACTACCGTGCCGCGTCGAGTGCCGTATATTCTATACAGGAAAACTTCGCGCCTTACAACCGCGAAGCCGAGCCACTCTCGGACGACACCGCGCGCACCTTAACAACGATGGTGTCCGAATATTAATGCGGCCCACGGTATGTTGATGGCCTTGCAGAAGTAGAGTAAATGTGTTTCCCTTATTATCAAAATTATCCCGTCCTATAGCCCCAATTTACTTGAAACAGGGGATTCAGGCCTGGCCGATTGTAAAGAAACAACTCCTCCTGATTACAGTCACCATCTCGCTCCCCTGTGGTCGCCGTTTTCGGTTAGGAAGAGTCAGGGGGCGTAGATCCACCGAGAGAAAGTGAAACAGAGTACAGGATAATAGAACTTATTAAATATTATAAAATTTTTCTCTAAAATTTTGTTGTAAATTCACCTGAACCAGGACTACAACTCGACTCATGTATATTTTCTGGCAAGGAAAGTAATATAGGTCGTGACTATTTTCCATAAATATGCGTGTACTGCTTATTGAAATAATATTAATTTCTAATGGTCATTTAAATTGTTACTCTCTCCATAATCTATAAATAATATAATATAATAGTGTGCAATAATGGATACGAGCTGTAAATAACGTCTTGCAATTAACATTCGAGAGTGGAAGAGTTAACAAAGTATTACGATGTTAGATTTCATGTAAATGGCGATGAATATTTTTCTGTTAAATCGGAAATGATTTTCGAACTGACCATGTACCCTTGCAAAAAAGTACGAACTGAAAACCGAAAACAGAACATCGTACAAACAATTGTAGTTCATTTCGCTGAATCAATATTGCATTCCGGGAAGATAAATATGGCTGCGGTGGATGTTCTGTATTCTGTGCGATGAATCGAGTTTACAGTTATGGTAGACATGTTATAGCAATCATGAAAATTAATTAAATCTCTGCGTCGCGCTTAGTGATATTTACTTTTTTTTTTTTTTAATTCTGACCATGATACGTAGGTTAATTCTGTAAAAGCGTTCAATAACAACGCGTTAAAAAGTGTTACAGAAAATACTAGGCATTAAACATCTAACGATAATTCAGACAAACTAATAGACAATGCAAAGAAGATCAAACATGTCTACTTCCCATTATATCAATCATTCGATTATTCGTAAATTTTTAAATGTATTTGGATTTATTACAAATAGTGTAAAAGTCATGTTTACAAATT